>NW_017304438.1:239836-241516 GCF_001594115.1 Trachymyrmex septentrionalis | reverse complement strand
TTAGTTATTAACATAGTTTTTAATGAGACTTATTCGAATAATTAATACACAATCGTGAGGAGACGGATAATTCAATATGAAAATCAAATATTCCATTGTTTTTGTAATTATGAAGTATTACCTGATTCAGGAAAAATATTAGTAAAATTAATTTATATACGTATACATTTATACGCATATTTATATATACAAAATTTTTTACTGGGTTATAAGAAATATACATGCATATAATTAATTATTTTATTTTATTTTTTGCTTACTTAAAAATCTACTTTCTTACTTCAACTATCCTACAGTTAGTTTCTGTGACAAAAACGAAATAATTTAACAATTATTATCTCTATATATATATATATATATATATATATATATTATATATATATATATATATATATTATATATATATATATATATCACATTGCAAACTTGATAACGATCAAAACAGTGAAATATCCAGTTTATAATCATTGATGATGAAGTAACTTAATAGAAACTGATGACTCTCATTATTAATTAATATAATTATCATAATGTTGGTCTTTTTTTATGAGAAAATAGCGAATCTCTATTCAAATGCTACGAAAGATGCGATGTACGACTGTCATTCTATAAAATTATTAAACAGTATAACATAATAATTATTTTTCTGTGATAAAAATACAAGCATTTTTATTACGAGTAAATTATTAACACACTGAGTTACATCATTCATATACAGGGTGTCCTGCAATTAATGACAAAGCGCTCTTGTTTAGATAGAACGGAATCAAAGTCTTCTACCATTTTGCAATTTTTGCAATAGTTAACAAGATATTAATTACTAAAAGTCGTCGAATATTGGTATTCAATAATTTTTTATTCAGATACTATCAACTTTATAGGAAAACGGCAAGAGATATATTTATTTTCTTTTTTTCAGAATTTTTCAACTTTTTTAGTACTGCATTTTCTTATTAGCAACTATTTTTACCAACATGAAAAAATGCGGTACTAAAAAATTCTAAAAAAAGTTCTCAGAACTCTATAAGAAGAAAATAAACAATTTTTGTCATTTGCTATTTTTCTGTATAGTTTATAGTAGTCTAGTAAAAAATTATTGAAAACTAATTTTCATTTTTAGTAATTAATATTTTGTTGACTATTGCGAAAATTGTAAAATGATAGAGGACTTATTGACTCACTGGAGAAATTTAGTTTTAACGAAGTTTCTAAAAGTAATTAAGAAATTATTTAAAAATTTTGAGGTAATTTAAAGTGTGTAAAAAGTTAAGCCAAAATAACCTAAAATTTTTGAAGTTCTTCAAGAATGACTTACAATCGACAGCGCGTTAATTTCTTTCAGTTGCTCTTAAATAAGTTTTAAAATTACTTTAACGAAAAGTTTAAATTGTTCAAATTTACTTTTATTTTTTAGGTTTTCTTTGCAGTAAATATAAAGTATTTTTTAAAATTATTTAAAGTAAATTTTCCCAAGGGTAGTTTAGCCTGCTCTATCTACACAAGAGCACTTTATTAATAATTGCGGGACATCCTGTATAAATAACATTTAACTTTATAATAAACTTTCAGGAAACCAAAGACGTTTTTATTATTTATTATTTTCACCATGAAATATTATTATCTTCTAATATTTTAATTGAAAATAATGTTTTATGACAAAGAAAAGTAAATTATATATAT
>NW_017304438.1:236640-239736 GCF_001594115.1 Trachymyrmex septentrionalis | reverse complement strand
TTTTTTGGATTTTGCTACGGAACAAAGTATCATTCATACGTGAACAACGTTCACATGTCATTCATATTTGATAACCGATATGTTAAAAAAATTCTAAAATTAATTCTTAAAAAAAAATAACTTGACTTTTTCTTACATTTTCAATATAAAGAAAAACTAACGTACAGATTATTATTTTACAATGAACGATATTAAATCGTTATTTTATTTAAAAAAATCGGAATTTCTACATTTTTAAAAATAAAAATTATTTCAGTTGTACGTCAACAATATGTAGGTTAGTAACTGCCAACTTTTATTATGATATTACAACAAACCGAAATCGCTGTCGTTTGCGAAATACAAATTCAAATTCTTTCGCACATTATGATCGAAATAAACGCGTTTAATTCATAATTTTAAGAAAATTTATAAACGATTTATCTGTAATTTATCTTAACAAAGTAATTGTGGTAAAATGATTTCGGATTTTATTTTGCTTTTGTAACAAAGCAAGTGCTGCTTTGAGTGACATACATTTTATGCAATAATTGATGCAATTCGCTTAAAAATAATAATCATTGTTTGCTGAGATAGTGAGATATGTCGGCTTACATTACAAAAATTTTTTTTTCAATATTTTTTTTTCTCGCTTCTGGATCGAACGATCTATTATAACCGGGGTTTTTTGTTTTGTATTTACAACAAATGATTGTAGAAAGACAGAAAACAGATATCCTGAAGGCCTACTCTGGAACTACTTGGGAAATTTTTTTTGCAAAACAATGGAAGTAGTGAAAAGTCTATTTTAAGGCTTTTATAGTATAATTGTTTACGAATAAAATCGTATATTAATTTTTTTGAAGCAAAATTAATGGCGAAGTTAGAGTCGTTTCACTGACTGCCCGTTTGTCAAATCGGCGTTGTGGGATTCTGCCACTTGGTTAAATTTGAAATAAAAAACTAAAAATTTTTATTTTCTATATAATATATACTGAAGAAGTACACATATAAATTTTAAAATATTGATTTTTATTGTATGAAAATCACCAACATGTTGTATATTAATTTATCAAAGGAAAAACGTTAAATTCAAAATAAAAAAGAAACAGATTGAAATAAATTGTCGATTTTAGACGTGAAATCATCATTTTATAAAAGAATGATATTAGAGATGATACACAGCAATTTCTGATGGGTCTCTCATACATAGCGTATTATTTAATCTCACTATATTATCTTTCCTTTTTCCTTCTTTCATTATATTATCACTATCTAAATCTCTCATTCATAATCAAGAATTACGTAAAGAGTTAAGATTTTGTTATCATCAGCTGAATGCGTTTTAGAATTTTCTAATTAAGATTAGTGTTAGAGATAATTGTAGTGCTTTACACAAGTAAATTTAGTTAATATAATTTTAATATTTATAAATTAGTTAATATAATTTTATTTCACGATCTTGTATGTTGCATAATATGATATATATATATATATAACAGAGTCTAACAAGCACAATTTATTGTTTGATTAAAATTGAAACTGCTGTGTTACACAAAGTTCACATTTGTTAATAAAAACTAAAATGAGGCGATTATGTACAGGATTGCAATTTGACCACAATCATAGCTTGTGCGATATTATTTTATAATGGACAAGTTTTAAATTGTAAATGATTTATTGATTCAGACACCTCTTTTAATAGTAATTTTAATTTTAGCGATATTGTTAACGACATACACTGATGATGACGTAATTATGGTATTGAAACGTATGATTTTTTGTAATGAATTTTGAATAGAATTGTTGCGCGAAAAAGTTCTGCGTTTGGGTATTTCGCTCTTTATTATTTACTACTTAATAAAAACAATTTTAAAAATGTATGCACGTCATATATTTATTAAAAATACTTAAGATACTTATGATAATAGATTTTATTTTTATTCAATAATAATCTTAATATATATAATAAAGATTACAACTTTTATCATACGTTCGATTATTTACTAGCTTTAAATCTATTTCAATGTATTAAAATCAGTCATATTAAATTGAATATTATGACTTATACAATCTTACCATCATTTTGGAAATTCGTAACCTCATAAATCTTGTTATTTAATTCTATTATAATATATATAAATTATAATGTCATATTCTAAATCAATATTTCAAAAATCTTTCAATCTGCATAAATTTTATTTTTTAGATTATTTTAGTATTCTATTGTAAAAAAGTCAACATTACAGATAGTTTTTAATTTATTATTATTACTATTATTTTATTTTATTAATTATTATGAATTAAGATATCAGTAAATTAGTGATTTCAATATTATACATATGTGTATAATTTTATTATCCTATGAGATATAAATAATAAAAACTTTTGGCCAATTTTGTGGATTCAGACCACTGTGTGCAGTTTCTTCAGTTTATTTTTAAGGATATAATCTGATCTCGATTCCTACTTGTAAAACGAGCTTGCATAGGCATCGCTTTGTATTAAACATTTATATTAATAGCCCGCAACAATAATTCATTGATATTTAATCACACGCTTTTCGGTCTGCTTCTCAAAAAGCTGAAGTTAAAACAAACATATAAATTACTTTTTTACACATCTTGACGCAACGGCATAAATTGAAAGCAGGCAGAAAACGCAATAAGCATAACATTTATATATAGATTAGAGAGAGAGTAAGTTTTTCATTATCAAAATGATAGCCTTAATGTAAGGTCTCTATTATCAAAACTTAGACCAGCACACATAAATGTATACGTTTCAACTTTACATTATACAGAAAAAGAAAAGGCGAGTTATCTTAAATTCGTAGTTGGATAAAGTTATTGTTTACATTTAATCAGAATATTATTAGAAAACCAGATAGTACAGCAAATCGTTATAATTTCAAAAAAAGATTCATCTTTAAAAATTAGCGTAATTTGTCTATAATAAACAAATTAATAAATGAAATAGGCTCACTAGATTAAATCTACCATAATAAAAAATATCGATAATGAATCAACATAGGATGTTCGAGTGTAAATTACAAAACCATTTATTTGTAATTTACACTCGAACATCCTGTGTTAACTGATTATATGTGCATATGTA
>NW_017304438.1:225163-236589 GCF_001594115.1 Trachymyrmex septentrionalis | reverse complement strand
AAATCCTCGATTCGGATCCTCTTTAGTACAATTAACATAGAACATTGAAAATGTAAATAAAATTAATATTGTAAAATATTTAAAAAAAATGCATTAAAAAGATAATGCTCTATTACATGAGTTAATAGTCAATCTATTGGATGTCCTAACTTGTCGAAACTTGATTATCAAATTGTCAGATTTCTGTATACAATTACAATATTTATATATTGTTATTATGTCGGAGAATCACAAATTTATGAAAATTAATAACACATGAAGTCAAACAAATTGTGCGAACCATTGAGCAACTATTGTATATGAATATTATATATTGTTAAATTGTCTGATTTAAAACAAATATGAGAAGATTGGTCAATATTTATTTTTTAAAAAAGAGGAAACTTCTTTTAAAAACAAGTAATTTTAACTTACACAACAAAAAGAAGAACAAGACTTCTCATAGAGATACTGATGGTTCGGTAGACACATACTGAGTAACAAAACATATTGCATAAAAAACACCAAACACAAAAAACTGTATGTTTGGTTCAAGTGTATAAATTTAGTTTTTTTTAAAGTAATATATGTGAAAAAATTTTCTTAGAAAAATTATCTTATTTAAAAAGATCTAAAGTAATTGGACCCTATGACCTAGTACCCAATATGACCTGTACGTTGTTTGTGGGTAATTACACTAATTACACGAATTCAACAAACACCACTAATAAGTACAGACCGGTCGGACACGATTGCATCAATTATTTTATTGCTCAGCTATTCATTCTATTGTTGATAAAACAAAATGCAGAACGAGGTCATGGTATAATATTTCGTAGATAAGTAATTGCTTTCAATGATTATCAAGAGATGGTTATTAATATTTGTAGTGCACATTTGTTATAGATCTTATACTTTATAACACTGTATTTAGTTTATACGTTCGTTATAATGTTTTGTTTATAACCATTGCAAAGAGAGGAAATTCTTTGTAAAATAACAATATGGATAAAGAAAAGAAACATTCAAATCATACGCAAAGACTTTTTTGCGCATATTTAAAATATTCATATAAAAAAAAACAATTAATTATAGACGTTTCAGCCAAGATTAGGTCATATTCAGTATGTTATAACAATAAAAAACAAGTATATAATTTAAAATAATAATACAGTATAATAATAATACAATAAAAGTGTTATTAGCGCGATCATAAAAAAATAGAGGGACAAATGAAAATTAGATTACTTATTTAGTGTTGTTACAATTGAAAATTAAATTGCAATAAACGTTATTAGAATGTAATGGATTCTTTATGATATTGTTCAATTTTATAATTTCTTTTTCGCTGTACTTTTTGATATTTATTCTTACATTTAGTTCTATTTAAAGTGATCGTTATGCAAACACAAGACAGAGTCTCAAATCTGTGTTAAAATCAACATCATTCCACAACCGTATTAGAGTTTAAATAATTCTTAAGAAATCCGGTACAATACGGAAACTTCTTTTAATGATTATATAACGTATCTATTACTTTAAATAAAATTAAATATAAGAATAATAAACCGAAGAATACAGCGAAAAATAAATTGTAAAATATCAAGGATTCACTACATTTTGACAGTGTTTATTATAATATTATGATCAAGGGGTAAATCGCTGATCAAAAGTATGTACACCAATGTGTACTAATGCTTAGTAATGCCCAAATAATACCCAAATTTTATATTACTTACTAATGCCCTAATAATGCCTGCTAATGTCCTAGTAATGCACAATCTCGTACTATTTAATATAATATACAATTCTCTTAAATAATGTCCAGTATAATATCCCAAATTTGTACACGTACCGTAATGCCCTCAGTGGTTTATCCCTTAATTGCGATTAAATTTTCAACTGTAACAACATTAAATAATCTAATTTTCGTATAATGTTTATATCCTATATTTTTGTATTGATCGCGTTATATAATAACATTCAAGATATCTAAAAGACGTCTTTTAAATATTTTATGCAACATAAATGTTATCTGGGTTTATATTATATTAATACTTTATTATTATTTTAAATTATACACTGTTACTTGTTTTTTATTATTACGACATATTGAAGATGACTTAATTTTGGCTGAATTAATCGTCTATGATTAATTATTTTTTATGCACATATTTTAAATATAATGACTGTGTGCACGAAGAAGAATGCTGCGTATGACTTGAATGTTTTTTTTCTTTATTTTATTTATACATTAACTATTTTCTCTTTTGTTTATAAAAACAGTATAACCTAGGTATATTGAATGTTATACATACATCGATTATAACATTTTTTTGCTTTTCTCATTCCAGACTATTCTAATTAAAATATAAAAAAGCCAAGACTATTTTAATTCACTTGTTAAACTGCTTACGTCTACATCGTAGAGATAAGTAAATAAGTAGATAAGTCGATTGCTTGGAAAATAGGTTTTTGTATATTCTTAAGGTGCGTCTAGATTATCTAGCTGAAGTTCGAACGATAATTTCCATAAGCATTCGTTACACGGCTCGGCAAAAAATAATAAAATACGATTTGAGGTTTGGCTTAATATTCGATTTGATAATCTAAACGCATCTTTACATGTTAAAAAACATATCAACATGTTAATAAACTTATAATTATTGTAAAAATAACATTGTGGACCATTTTATTTTCCATTTTTCTAACATTTTTTGCGAAAAGGAGAAAATATGTATATATATATATATATATGTAGGCTATATTAGATACCCAATATGTGTATCCAATATGACTTAAATGTTATTTTTTCTTAGAATTTTTATTGCTTACATATAAATATTTGAAAATGTTTTATATTTTTTTAACATTCAAAAATATTTTGTCTTTTAAATTTGACCATCAGTTTTCAATTTAGGAAAAAATTATAAAAAATTGTAGGTTGTCCATAGAATTCGATTACTTATAATCGATTAATAACTTTAACAGATTAACAGTTAAAAGTTATTAATATTATAAAAATAAATAAATAGTTTAATTGCGTTTATAAGTACGAAAAATTACTCTTACGAAAAAAATTCAAAATTTGAGTGTTTATACTGAAAGGACTCCGTACTAATCATATATACGAAATTGGGTCCCTGTGAAATCAAATGATTTTCTCATATGTTATAGCTTATAACCTGCTAAAACAAAATATATAAGTTTTAGTACAAAAAAATGAATAGTTTTCGTATTCGATTAATCTACAATCGCTGATATCTCATCATAAAATACTCAACGGCTATTCTAAACAGCTCACCTAAAATGGATAAAATTATAGTGTTTTGAAAAGGTCTCAACAAGGATTATAAGAAAATGAAAGAAAATATGAGGAGTTTCACTTAAAAAATCCGATGCCTTTGCCCTACCTTGGCGACGCCAAAGTCAAACTGATGAAGTCAGTGGCTAGACCTTTTTAAACTCTACAACTTTTATCTAAAACATGTTTTTATAAAACTTATAATTTTCCAGATATTTTGCTGTCTCGGAATATTTTATGTTTCTTATATGATTATATATAGTGTCACATATATAATTATATTCTATATATAACTACATACTATCATATATAATGTCCAAGATATGTTCACATGTATAAAACGATATTTCGTTACGAAATATTTAGTGTAACTCCCAGAATGTGAATGATGAAAATAACTTAATAAATAATTAAGAAACAATTAATTTTGTATTAAGTAATATAATTGCATATCGCATTTGTACGCACGCGCGCGCACGGGACCATGTCGATGATCTTGGATTACGCTACGGAATTACACTATGTATTCTGTAACAAAGTGTCATTTTATACATGTGTACATATCTTGGTTTAAGTATCATTGGATGGAGCACAAGATTTAGATGAGTGGCCGCACAGGGAAATAAGGAAATTAATTCTCAAATGAGTTGATAAAGCGTTTTTTTTTTCAATTATAATTTTGTCGTGTGTATTCCAGAATATAATGCAGACTAATAATATATATTTTAGCAATAAAACTAAATTAAGTAATTGTATAAAACAATAACTCTCAAGTTGAGGATAATGCTCAAGCATTGAGGTAATGTTCAGTGTTTAAAATAATTCTAAATTGAGTGCAAACACTCAAATTTTGAGTTTTTTTTTTAAGTAATTCGGCGCGCGAATGACTATAAATATGGTATATATGCATACTGTACATATATATTATGTACAGTAATTCAGATTATTTAAGCAGAATTATTTAAGCATTAAAGCTTTGTCTGTTAAGGTCATTACTTCTATTCCTTGTTGTTGAATAAAAATAAATGTCACTTAACATAAAATTTTGAATGATGTAAATGGCTAGATAACGTAAAATAAACGTTTGTCAGCAGTGACTATCAGTCAATATGTTAATTTGTTTTGCTTTTCAGTCTAGAATAATCTAGAATCTAGAATGGATTCTTATGTGTCGCTAAGTCATTGTTGCATCAGACACGTTGACGTACATGTGACAGAATGATCATATAGGGTAAAAGACCCAATATATTAGTCAATTAAATGCATGCATCATGGACTGTCACAAACATAAGTAGTTAATTCAACTCTATTTGTTATTGATTTAATTTTAATCTTTTTATTTGTAATAATAACATATCAATTTGATTTGAGGATATATAATGATAAATTAAAAGCACATTGAATTGAAGGAACATTTCCTTTTCTTAAATCAATATTGAATTTAGTTGAATAAAATATTTATAAAGTTGATGGAATTACATTACAAAATAATAGGAACTTAATAAGTTGCTGATAGTACTAATACCGAAATAAATTCAACTTTGATTTCGAATCAATGTAATTGATTCAAATGTTATATTTTTTTCAAAAAATAATTGTTTTTAATTTTTACATAAAAGGTTCTTACTTTTTTTATTATTCTTATGTAGAATTATTTTATAATTTTACATACAGTCTATTAATTATAATTATAATTATTATAATTATAATTATTAATTATATCGGATATTTTACAATTTTTAAAAACGCATATACGACGAGATTCGAATCTAAGATTTCTAAGATAATTTAACACGCTAACGTTGAGCTATATAATCGCACGCTTGTTTGAACTATAGCATTTGATTGTTATTTGACCCGTTCTAGGCACTTATCATGAAACAAGTCAGAATGAATTTCGATTGGAATTATTCCGTTTCCTCTAGAAAACACAATAAAAATTTAGGAAATAATAGAATAATTCCGATCGGAATCTATTCCGACTTGTTTCTTGATAGGTGCCCTGATCAAGTCTCGCGAATCAATGTATTGATGATTGTATAATCAATGTGAAACAATTTCTAATTTTCTATTTGTAATTTGTTAATTAATTTTTACTTACCTAAAAATCAAATATATATGATTTATGTAATATTTAAATTATAATATCATAAATAATTTATACAATTGTACAAAAAAATTCTTAGATTAACTAAATTATATTTCAATCAACTATAAGATTATTAATTGTAACGAAATTGACTATATTGTTAGATAAATGTATTGATAATTGTATATTTCAATTGTATCAAGCAGATATGTAATCGATGTGAAACAATTTCTATTTGCCTATAAATTAAATGCATATGATTCGTGTAATATTTAAACATATGATACATGATAAATAATTTATATAATTGTACAAAAAAATTCTTAGATCAAATAAATTACATTTCAATCAACTATAAGATATATTCGTATTAATTGTAACGAAATTGACTATATTGTTAGATAAATAAATTGATAATTGTATATTTCAATTGTATCGAGTAGATGTGTAATTAATACAAAATAATTTCTATTTGACTATAAATCAAATTTATGTAATAAATTTATCTAATTTATGTAATATATTTAAATTTAACATGACAAATTATTTACGATTTATTGTAGTTTAACGATATATTTTGAAAGTATATCATCATATTAGCATCGTATTAGCACAGTTGTTATAGATAACGAAATGAAAGAATACAGACATGTATCTATTTTTACTTCTTTTTATTACCTTTTTTGGCCAGGAATTTTTATTATCTTTTTCTTTGTAGTACATCGGTCCAGTTATCAGAATAGTTGGGGGGGGGGGGGGATAAAATTGTTTTTAAAAATTCAGGACATTAAAATAAACGTCAGCCCCTCTTGGACATACGATTTTTGCATGTATTCTATATTTCTTCTCTCTTTTTTCTTTATGAAAATTATTATCTTAAGGTCACAATCCTTAATTTCTAACTTTGTCGATCAATCGATAAACTTAATTGAATTTATTTGGCAGTAAACTAAAGATTGAATGAAACCAACTTGAAAAATTTAATTAACAATAAGTCGACGCATCAATCAACAAGAAGTTGGAAAAAAAAAGTTGGCAAGTAAAAATGAGATTTGTTTTTACTAATCAAAAGATCTATTCTCTATAAATAATACTATGTATATACTTTGTAGTTAAAATAAAACAAATATGTTTACTTAAAGTGTATGTACTCAATTATTTTTCTGAGTAATACTTATAAAAAACCTAGTAAAACAAAACTTATTTCATTTAAAAAGATTTATATATTTAATAACTTAAATAAAAGTTTAAATCTTAAATAATTTCTTACAATGACTTTAATGATATATTTATTTTTTAATAGAATAATATATTTATTTTATTATAGCTTTGTAAAATATTTTATGACAATAATCTATAATAAAATATACTTTATATAATCGTCCATAAAATATTATCATTTAATTAAAATGTTACTTTTAAATATAAATAAAATATCTCTAACAAAAAAATGTTTATTAATCTTTATTTAAAATATTGCTAAAACTGCTAAGGTTAATAAATCTTGTTATTGTAGATACTTTCTTATTAGATGTTCGGAAGAATAAGAGAAAAATGATGAAAAGTATATATAAAGTTTAAAAAACAAAAACAAGTACAATAAAAATATCGAATCGGTTCTCTGTCCTATGTATTCTAATTTTCTCTCTGTATTTTATTTTTCTCTTCAACATCCGATTACGCATTAATTTTATTTCGAAAGAATATAGTACGTCTACAGAGAACAGAGCTACGACTGGAGAAACGATGCGCTTGTTATATCATACCGACTTAAACGATCCTCCAGCACGTGGCAAGCATCATGCGTCTGGCGATTGGCAAACTTCCCGGAATCGTAACAATTTAAAAAGGGAAGAAACACGATAGTAAAAGAAAAGGGAGAGAAACGAAAGAGGGGAGCACGAGATATCAACATCAGACTGTTCTACTTCGGTGATAAGCAAGCCGATCACGACGTCGTCGGCGCCCGGTGGTCGGGCGTAAACTAAAAAGGCGAATGAAACGAGACGCCTGTCTCAGCGGGACGAGACGACGGGACAGACCAAAAAGTTCCAAGCTCTAAAGAACGCGGCACTAGGCGCCGATGACGCGTATAAAAACGTTTTAAAGAGATCCTAAAGACATCTGTTTTATCGATAAAACTTAAATTTTATATAACAATTACTTTTTTCTTTTATACACTTGAAAATCCCTTTCCAGAATTAAAGTAGGATTAAAATACGCACACAAAGACACGTACGTGTGTGTATTTAATATGATTCGTCTACCTTTCAGAGGACTCGTTTTTTTGTCTAGTATTTTGATATAAAATTTAAAAAATGTATATTTAATTAAATGTGTAAAAATATATATAATATTAGGTTTTCGCATAAGTTTTTTTCGTTTTACTATATATATAATAGAGAAAAAATATACAATTTGTGTGAGAATTTATTGAATTTTTTATATGATTCATTTTAATCTATTTACCTTTCTCTGGTTCTCCGGAAGCCTCATAATGTTACAATATCTTTCCAAAACTTCTGAGATTTGTAGTAAAATATTGATCAAGATGCATTTTTATATCTCATTTATTGAATTAAATCTTTTACTACAAAGAAAATTTTTTAATGAAAGAAATAAATAATCGGAAGAGGCAGTCCGGAGAGTATGGCGGTAGAACATACCAGTCAAATGTACCCAGACAATAATCGCTTCCTTCAGTTTATTTAATTAACAACAGTATTTCGTCGAATTGATCGTTTGATAGTGTGTCCATGGACTCTCCATTATCACCCATAGTGGCGGATTTGGTGATGCAAGATTTGGAAGAAATAGCATTGGAAAGATTATCATTCGGAATACCGTTCTATTTCACATATGTGGATGACATTATATATATTAATGGCTGCTCCTGCCAACAAGATGGATTACATATTGAAAGTTTTTAACTCCTTAGATAAACACTTTAAGTTTACGATTGAAACAGAAAATAATAATCAATTAAACTTTTTGGATATAAAATTAATTAGAAAAGATTATGCGTTTCGCGGGTTTCTTCCGTGTCCAGATTCATTCTTGAAATGCCAACGTTTAGTGAATCTTGCAGTCCACTTCACCATGGCGGGGAGCAGCCTGATACTGAGTTGTTTCTCTGGGCCGTTCTTTTTTATATTACGCTTGTTGGAATGGTAGAAGGAAAGAAGAATTTTGTGGGCGAGGGGGGGGGAGGGAAATTGGTCGGTCTTCAATAACCGGGAGAATGGTTTTCTATATTTTATTTATATTGTAACCATTATTTCTATTTAGATTGTTAGGGTGTTTTTGTATCTCTATGGCTTCTCTATACTTTCTTGGAAAGTATGAAGTAATGAGTTGACTATTGTGGTCGTTTTATCAAACAGTATTGATGTCCTGTTTCGATGTTGTGTTCTGATAATGCTGACTGCGTGACGTATTTTAGCTTGATACCACGTGTTCTTTTATTCGTAGTTTTCTATTCTCCCGATTTCTCCATTGTATACTTGCCCGCAGGAACAAGGTATTTTGTATACTCCTGCGAAGCTGAGTGGAGGTCTTTGATCTTTAGGATTTCTTAATATTTGTCCTATCTTTTTTAGGTGGTTTAAAGATAGTTCGGATATTGCGTTTGTTTAATATGCTGCCAATCCGATCTATTGTTCTTTTGACATATAAAAGAATGGATAGAATCCTTTCTGGTTGTGTGTCAGAGACCATTGCCTTGTTTGCATGTTTATTGATTGTTTTGATTGTCTTTTTTGTCGTGCCCGTTTTTCTGTAAGGCTAGTTTTAAGTGGTTGAGTTCTGTCTGTAGATGTTCTTTGTCAGAGATGGTGAAAGCTCTATGTACAAGTGAGTTGATTGTAGACTGTTTCTGTGCTGGGTGATAGTGCGACTCGGCATGTAGGTATCCATCTGTGTGTTGGTTTCCTGTACTTGATGGCCTAAAGTACCATCAATTTTTTTAAAGACAACAACCAGGAAGGGGAGTTTTCCGTTTTCCTCTATATCTATAGTAAAGTAAATATTTGGATGTTAATTGTTAAGGAAAATAAGAAATTTACGAAATTCGGCTCTGCCGTGTCTCCATATCATGAATGTATCATCTATTATACATAGCAGAACCAAACTTCTGATTTTTTGGGTATTTTCCTAACATTCAATTAAATTTGATTTATTCTATAAAGTCACATTTTCAGGCAGGTACCTTAATTATAATTCACAGCACCCTATTGAACATAAAAAAAGAATAATTTATGGAATGCTAGACAAAACTATTAGGTTGTTCGGAAAGTAATTTCATTTTTTCTTATGAAAATGAAAGACGATTTTCAATCAGACGCGTTTCAAATGATCATGAACGGTCGAATTCGATAAATTTAATCTCTCAGCGATCTTACGAGTTGTTATTTGCCGGTTTGCATCAATTAATGCCTTTATTGTGTCTTCATCAGCTTCAGCTTCAACCTTCCAGAACGTGGTGCATCTTCAACATCAAAATTGCCGGATCGAAATTTTGCAAACCAGTTTTGGCACTGGCGTTCTGTCAATACATCTTCTCCATACACATCGGATAATTTTTTTCTTGCTTGAACAGCATTTTTACCTTTTCGATAGTAAAAAAGTAAAATAAGCCGAAAATGTTGCTTTTCACTTTCCATATTTGATAGGGCACCAATCAAAAACTACTGCGTAAAATCAATCGAACTTTTTTCACAAGCAAACCTTGCTATATCAGCTGTCAAAATATATAATGATTATGCGGCTTAAGTGTGAAGTTGGCTGTGAAAAAATACAATAAGTCCTCTGTTGGGAAAAAACGAAATTACTTTTCGAACAACCCAATATTTTACTAACACATCCGGATTATGATGAAAAAAACTTAAAAACTTAAAAACATCAACATTTTATTAAATAGCTACCCATTAGACTTCATATTTAACATGATTAATAAAAGAATAAAATATTATATTTATAAAAATATATAACGATAATAATAAAGATAAATTTTTATAAAATGCGTAGAATACATATTTCATATTTCAAGTTTATCTCTAAATGCAGTTTTTATGTGGTCAAATGTATCAAATTATCGAAGTATCGCAGAAAGATTATTACGAGTTAATGTCTGAAGAAGGCTCAATCCGGTAGCAGAAACTTGTAACGTTTTATATTTGAATTTAAACTGAATTTTTTATTATTTTTTCATTTTTACTTTTCTTTATTTGTAAATTATTCATGTCAAGGAAATTAACTATTATTTGTAATTAATTTCGGCGTATTTAAATAAAAGATTAATTTTAGTGAAATAAACTTTATATCTCACAAATAAATTTTTAAGCTTTTTTTCCTTAAAGGTACTTAAAGTTAAAACTTTGTAAAGATAAAAAAGAGTAATTATAAAGAGAAATCAGCATCTTGACATATGTTGTTAAGACCTATTAAATTGGAGCTCACTCTATGACCTTGTAAAAATATATCAAGGTCAAAGTGATAGGAGCTGTTTCCCTAATGCATAATTACCGCAAATTACTTGTGAACATCAATAACACTGAAATAATTTATTCAAATATACCGAAATAAAATTTCATTTTTAGCAAATAAATCACTATTTTATTTATTAATAAAAATTGCAATTAATAAAAAAATGAAATATAGTATCTCACAAAAATGTATATATACAGTTTCTCATTGTAGTCAAATTTTTTTATAATTAGTAAATATCAAAGAAAATATCAAAAGTAACATTTGCTTCTAAATATTTCGATTGTTTTTTATTAATAAATTTTTAAGTAGGGAAGATCGGGGACAAAAATAACATTTTGAAATATTATAATATAATATTTACATTAAAAGAATATATATTTTTAGATATAGAATTTATTTAGCTACAGCATTTTTTTAGTTTAATTTTTTTATGTAAAAAAAAGTTATGTTTAAAGATTATGAGGAATTTTGTTATAACTGTCCCATGGATGATTGTAACAATACAGTGAGATAATTGTACCACATGCCACCATGTACCAGAAATACATAACACAACTACATAAGGCC
>NW_017304438.1:215623-225063 GCF_001594115.1 Trachymyrmex septentrionalis | reverse complement strand
TGGTTTGACCTACATACGAATAGTTACAATTTTTGCAATCAATTTTGTACACGACGTTAGAAAGTTCTTCTTTCTTGACCTTATCTTTCCCCGTTTTTATGTACTTATGTAAATTGTTCATAGGTTTATAGGCTGGCTGGACTTTATATTTATTAAGAGCTAAATTAAATTTTTCAGATGCCCCTTTTACATAAGGAATAGGAAAATGTTTTGTTTTTTCGATAATATTCAAATCACAGTTCTGATCACAATAGCTTATAGTTTCGAAATTATCTTTATTTGATAGACTTTTTATTCTATTTTTAATAATTTTAAATAAGAGTTGTAATGGATATCCGTTGCGGAGAAGGGAGTTGATTAAGGATTCCATATTTGCATGATGAAATTTTGGATGCGATAGGAACAAGACTTTGTCTACTAATCCAATCACTACTCCTTTTTTATGTGTCATAGGGTGGTTGGAGAAAAAAAGAAATAATGATTTCAATCTAAGAAACCGTTCCGACGTATCTGATTTCTGATAGGTTAAAATTGTTATTTTATATTTCTAATTTCTTCTATTATGCACAGGGCCTAAGCATACTCTTTCTTGCAGCATCACGAATGTATAACTGGTTCTTTATAATTTCTTTAAATGTCTATTTATATAAAAACATTTCTTTTATATAATTTTTCTCTTATCTGTCTTGCGTTTTCTTTCTTAATAGCATTCTATGAAGAAAAGTACAAATAACATTGTACAAAACAATACTAAAATAAAATATCAAGTAAATTCGGGGTTACAATTGTAACATTACAACTGATTTCAGACATTGATGTTACTATTGTCCCCTAATAGTATTTTATAATTTATAGTAAATTTTTTAAATAAAAACCTAGATACAAAATAGTTGGATACAACAGGAATCAAGTAATTCTTGTGCAAATCCAACAATTAACAAAACAACTTTATTAATAATATATTAATCCGCTTACATCCAATCATTTTGTATCATTAAGGAGTCTTTAGGAATTATATTTAAAAACTTACAATAGATAAAAATTAACTCCAATGTGCAAATCATCAACGCAGATAATCAAATATATTAAAATATATTAAGATAATATATTATAAAGAAAAAAAAATATTTTAGATTTTGTGCACGCAATAAAACTTACTTGATGCATGAAAAAAATAATTTCTGCTCCTGCATTCGTGCACGTTCCGTGAGAACCAGCATGTAACGAACTATTCAATGCGGATCTGTCTAGAATTTTAGCATGCAGCCGCATACACATATCTATTATAGTTTAAGAAATATTAACGATGTTATTATTGTTCCCTTGTTACTTTTGTCTCTGGTCCTATACTAGATTGTATAACTACTCCTATATCAGCTATCTATTCGTGTAAAATTGTATTTTTTATTGCACAAATATAGGCCGCCAAAAAATGTGTATTCTGTACTCATATAATTCTAAATTCTATATGCAATCTATTATTATATTAAATTTCAGAGGTTTTTTGGTTAGGTTTTTAAAGTTCTTTTTACGAAAATATATAAAATTGAAAAGTGTGATAAACAAATACCGAAATATGTAAACAAATATAATAATATCAATTAGTTGATATTATAATCAGATGTTTCAAAAAATTATTTTTTTCATTTTTTAATTTTAACTTTTACGTAATTGAAATGTTTCACATTATTAAAAAAATATATATTTTTACATAAATTTATTTTTTATATTTCTTCAATTTTACAAGTAGAATAATTATTTAATAATCTATAAATAATAACTGAATTTCATATATTGTACATCACTGAATGTATATAAAAATTAAATACATTTGATGAACAATAGTACGCAGTCTACAATATAGTATTACGTATAGAATTACATATAGAATGTATTTTTTTTATAATATATGCAATTCTCACAAACATTATTTCACTCTCATTTTTATCAAATGTTAAATAAGAATGAAATGATGCACACGAGCATTGTGAACATTAAGTGGAATACACCAAAAGAAATTGTTATTTGTCTAATTTTGTGAGACATATATTATCAAAACAAGGGCGGAATAAGATGTGAAATACCGAAGCAAATGGCCGTTTAACGGACACAACAGTTGCGTGAGTGTCAGTAATTATAACTGCCTGTAATTGGAATAGATCTTTAGATTTAGGATAAATCTAAAAGAATATGCAATAGGTACTTTCCATTTGATGATACAAGTGTCGCTCTACCTTTGTCACTCTTTGAATGTCAAGAAGATTAGAACGACGCTTGTGTCGACTTGTGTCATCAAATGGGAAGTACCTATTGTATATTCTTTTAGATTTATCCTAAATCTAAAGATCTACTCCAATTACAGGCAGTTATAATTACTGACGCTCATGCAACTATTGTATCCGTTAAACATACTTAAATGGAAAGCACCCAATAGCAACAAGGAAGTATAAAGAACGGCTTCGATTAATTTTTACAAATATTTTTACGCTATCTTATTTTATTTTATCCAAATTTTCTTTATTTACAAATGGTATGCAAGAAACTTCAACATGTCGTATCTCGCTTATAACGATTCTGTATTTCTGCGGTGACTCAGGAGCAATGTTGGATAGTATCTCTATACATAGTGTATTTACGTACGCATGTATAGAGATACATTTTGTATATCAAACCTGTATCTGAAATATTGTATAATTAAATTTGAATATTTATGTTTGTAGCTAGATACAAAACACAGTATCTGAACTGATTTTTAGATACATTTCCTCATGAGCAAAAGCGATTCCATTATATGTCTGATAACATCATTAATCACTTAATGACCTGATTAATGTCTGAACAAATATAAGTTTGGTTTCTACAATTAATAACGTCTGGAATAATGTCTGGAAAGCAATAACAAATTAAAATACAAGGTCTGTTATATTAAATGAGCAATGTTAAGATGATCAATAAACAAAAACATATTTTATTATTCTACATTTTTACAGAACATTTTGAAGTTTACTTAACCTTCCTCAGCCGTGTATAAATGCAATTAATCTTCCATATCTTAATAAAATATTTCAACATGTAGCTTATATTTTCATCAAATATTTGATAAATGATATCAGAATTAAAACAATGAAAACATTTAAAAATTCCGTCTAAACGGAGTATTCCTACCGCAATTTTCAGACCAGCGTATATACAAAATAATTAAAATTTTTATCACATGCTCGTATAAACTGCTAAGCAATAATAAATTAAAATACAAGATCTATTATATTAAACGAGCAATGTTAAGATGACCGATAAACAAACATAGGTTATCTTCAATGTAACACATAAAAATTACAATTAAAAAATAAAAATAAAAATAAAAATAATAAGGTCATAATATCGGCTATATAATAGTTACATGTTTAAATGTAAAAATTGAGTAAAAATTGTCACATGATTAAATGTTTAAAAATGTTCAAATATAAAAAAATAGAATAAAACTTGTTGCATGATTAAAACGTTTTGATGATCTGCACGAAATCGCATGATAAAAACATTACATATATATTCCCTCTTCAAAAACGCTTTCCTCATATATCCCGAGCGGTCGCAATCGATTGAGCATACTTTGAACTTGATCGGTTCAGCCCTTATTGAGATCTGATAATTTCGATCTGGCGCAACTCGCCGACTCGCGTAAAGAAGCGACGGCAGTATCGCTGCGCGTAGCTTAGCGCCGAGACACTTCCAGTGTCTCCTAAAAATTTGTAAAATAGGTGCAATGCACGAGTTAATTCGTAGAACTATAAATTGTCGGAATTAATGCATAAGTCATATTTTCGATAGAAATTATAAGATGATGTAATACTCAGAACCGAAACGAGGAGACATTTACCTCGGCCGAACCATCCTATACGAATGATAAAATTCGACAAAGAACAGAAACCCAGGCTAGATGTTTGTAACTAATATTATAGAAAAATGATATAGTCTTTAGTCATAAAACTTTTCTTATTATACCTACACTAACTGGCAAAAATAAAAAGTCACTTTATTTAAAAAAATTAATTTGCTTCATCAAGTAAAAAAAAATATTTGTCATAAATTTTGATAATTATCGATAATAAGGTCTTTTTCGAATTTTGATATTTTTTTGTCGTAATCTTGATAGAAATCTTTGTTGTGACTCTGACAGTGAGAATCAATCAGAAGAGGTTCCAAAATTTATAATTTATATATTTTAAATAATTTGGTAAAAGTTTAGATTAGGGAAACCCACTCCAATAACTTTGACCTTGATATATGTAAAGATCATAACCACTGGCCTCCGACAAGTTTTAGTTATTGTTCGTTTTTCATTAAAAAGTTGTTAACAAAAAAATTAATAAATAAAACGTAATTTTTGAACATAATATGGCATTCACTATATATTCTACTGTATATTCTGCCATATAATTTTATATTTCCACGTCCGACTTTCCACGAAGCGAGATCCACTCTACACTTCGCTACTGCTTAGAGATGTCCAACTTCCCATTCGGAACGAGGTTGGAAAATCATTACGCAAGAAGAATTAAGATTTGGAACAATATATATAGCAGAAATAAAACGTTATTTTTTGAACTTTTTTGTTAATAACCTTTTAATGAATAACAAGACGACTAAAACCTGTTAGAGATTTCTCAGGATCATGAGCATGACAATATACGTTAAAGTCAAAATTATCGGAGCGAGGTTTCTTAATCTGAACTTTCACTAATATTTTTTTTAAAGATAGATAGGTTACATATTTTTGGACTTCGATAGATTATCACTGTCGAAGTCACAAAGATTTCTGTAGATTCAAGATTATGATATTTAAAAAAATGTCAATTTCGGAAAAGGCCTGTTGTCAATAATTGTCAATAATTACCATTTAATGTATAATACTATCGATCCGACGCAACTCGCCGGCTTACGCCATGATGCTGTACTTATCTTAGCACTGAGACACTACCGTGTCTTCAGATCATCAGTCATTTCTAAAAAATTATATATTTAAGTGTGACAAAATAAGAGCTAATTTAGTAATATAGTAGTTTAATTTGCTAAAACATCAATATAATATTAATTACTAGACAAATATATAAAATAAGGCTCAAAAGAATTTATCAGTGAAAAATGTAAAAAAGCCCATCAAAGCCTACATCAGCTGTTCAGATGCACAGGAAATTCTTTATTTTCGTGAATGTAACAAAAAGAATATCATAAACGTTTTGATCCTTCAATTTGGGTTCTTATTAATATAAAATATAAATCGAAATTATATAAGTAATGCAAATTCCAAGTTTATGATTCCCGACAATTTAGTTCGTTCTTCTTTATCCAAATGTCAAATTAAAGTAACCGAAGTCATATACATTGCGTCACTAAGTAGAATCACATTGCTCATCAGATTGTCAGATTTGATGTAAGCGTTTTCTCGCGACTCGACGTAAAGGTCTTGTGGTGTCGACAGTCAGAGATAAAAAAAAATTTTTTTATCACAACTTGAATTTGCATTACTTATATAATTTCGATTTATATTTTATATTGATAAGGATTCGAAATTGGGCCTTAAAAGTTATTGAAGGATCAAAACGTTTATGTTATTCGTTTTGTTACATTCATACGAAAATAAAAAATTTTCTGTGCATCCGAACAACTGATGTAGACTCTGATGGGCTTTTTTACATTTTTCACTAATTAATTAATAGTTAATATGATTTTCTTTAGCTTCAATAACTTTTAAGGTCCAATTTTACAATTTTACATATGTTACCCAAAGATAATAAAGATAACCAAGGAATTCAGTGAATGAATTTCAGTGATGAATCTGTTGCTAACTTTTAATCTTTAGGTAATCATATATTGTGAAAATGGATCTAAGTCTTCTTGATATATTTTTAATTAAATTTTTCAAATATTGTATTTCCAGATTCTCTTATGCCAATTGTAGTACTTCAGAACAGTAGTTCTTATTAGTTATTTCGCATTTGTCCCTATTATCCAGAATTGCCTATAGATTTTTAATGAGATTTTAAATTTAAAGATTGCGGAGACCATACATTCGAGATGTTTGATGTAATAATAATGGAAAGAGCTTGATTTTTCTTTCTTGCATATTTTGCATCGTTATCTTACTGAAAAGTAAAATTATCTTCTAACCCGAACTTTAACAAAAACTTTTCCAAATTCTCATTAATTACATTAATATAAATATCTGTTGTTATAATCCCATCAATTTTGACAAGATTTCCTATTCTTGTCCATGAGAAATACTTCTTCTAATCCGCTTCTTTTGGCCAAACAACTCAAAATTTAATTAAAATCTGGAGAAAACATGAAGAAAGCTTTAAAATTATCATATTAAGAAAACTGTAAAACATGATAGAGGAAATATTATGATTTGGAGATGTTTCTTATTGGCAGGAATAGGAATTTTTTTCAAAATTGATAGGATTGTGACGGCGATGTTTATATTGATATGATTAATGAAAATTTGAAGGAATCTAGATTGAAGCTTAGGCTAGAAGATAATTAATTATTTTTTAATAAGATAATGACTCAAAACACTCAGTAAAAAAAAGAGTCAAACTTTTATTCGTATCTACCACATCAAACTCAAATGGCCTCCACAATCTTCAAATTTAAACATTGAAGATCTGTAGACAATTTTGAATAATAAAATTGATAAATATAGAATAAAAAAAAACTAATAAGAATTCCTATATTGAAGCACTAAAACTGGCATGGAAAACATTTGGATACACATTTGAAAAATTTAATTAAAAACATTCCAAAGAGATTAGAAAAAGTTGTGTTGAGGCTAAAGAAAGTTATATTAATTAATAATTAGATAATTATATTATTGTTTCCTAAAATTAAAATACTATATTATCCTTTTTATTTTGTCACATTTAAATATATAATCTTTTAGAAATAAATATAGCATTACACACATTACAAATAATGAAATTGATTCTTTTTTTAATTACAATCGTTTAATTAATGAATAAATTTTAAATTTTAGTACAAAAAGTTTATAAAATTAATATTTGTTTAAACTTCATGAAACAAATCAGTTTTATAGATAAGGTGACTTTTTTTATCAATCACTGTAAATTAGTACTTTGTAATTGAAAGACAATCGGCCGAGAAATTCGAGCACCTTTTATCGTATCCATCTAATTGTAAATATAATCCAGCTAATCGACCTATTGACTGACTGACCTACTTATTGGAGCGCATGAACATCTGTGGAAATTATACACGAGTTGCGCGACGATACAATCAATTTACCACGGAAGTTTAATCTCCATCTCCATTTCCACTATATTACACAAGATTCGCAATTTTCAATACCGCAAAAAACTCCGCGGTCATCTCGGCCTTAATCGATGACTGGTCGTGACGTGTCATTGACGCAGGGATTAACGATAACGCGCCAGCCAGCCGAAGTGACATACTGACATGCGCCAATATGCGTCGGAAAGATGAAAATTCTGCCCTGCGTGTTTCGCTCCACATTTGACATTTTTCTTCTCCTTTTCTTCTTCTAAATGTTGATGTTCAATCCCCAAGGATCCACAGTGTCGCGGTTTATCACGATTTATCGAGTTTACCGTTCGGGAAATACGCCTCGAGTGCATTGATGATCGACTAGTAACGTCTCGCATCCTCATATAAAGAATATAATAGAACTTCTACTACAACCGCTCACTGAGCACTTTTGCATCTGATTGGTATATTCCGTTAGATGTAAAAATATGGACCAATAAAATGCAAGAGCTCACTAAGCGCTCAGTGAATGCACCCATTGGTTGCGTTCGGAGAGTGCGCTATCAACGCTATTTGTGTCACCTTGTTTTACATTTAATGGACAATGGAAGATAAGGCTTTAGGGTATATCCACATAAACTTGCATAGTTGCATAAACCTATGCATAACAAAAATTATCCAATCACATTATACGTGCGTCTTTATAAGAGAAATGCGATTGGATAATTTTCTTTATGCATACATTTATGCGGTTATACAAGTTTGTGTGGATATACTCTTAAACATAATAGGCAACAGAGAATAGGCACAGGCAATAGGCAACAGGGAATAACGAGCTGTCCAATCAGAGTTCTGGAATGTAATTTCGAACTTACACACCAGAGCTCTGATTGGACAACTCATTATTCCCTGTTACCTGTGCCTATTGCCTGTATCTAAGCATATAGAAGGACACAAATACATCGACATATTGGGTGCATTCATTTAAGCAATGGCTAGCGCATCCACTGTTTTCTCATTTGCTAGTCACATGACCTAAATTTATCGAACCTCTGCATGAATAGCTGCTCGGTATCGTATTGGATCGTATCTTTCAATAAAAAACCGGATGAAGCTGAGAACTTTACAGTGTAAGTAAAGAGAATGAATCGTAAGTAAAGAGAATCAGTCGTACAACTAGCTATTAGCCGGCGATATTACGAACAGCAAGATATTCAACTTATGAAAGTGAGGACTAAAATAGGTATAAAGAAGCCAATGCATGTGCCTAAAGCTGAAAACAGGGGTGGGCAAAATACTCAAAAAATTGTATTTAAATATAAAATACAAAATACTTTCAAAAAAATAAAAATATATTTAAATAAGTATTATATATATATAAATACATATTGTATTTCAAATACTGCCCATTTCTGGCTGAGACATAACGCTAGAGATTGTTATTACCAAATGTAAACAAGGATAAATGATGCATTATGCGTGAAATGAAACGCACTTTAGATTGAGTCAACAATTTGCGATTTTAACTTTAATCAAAAAATGTATTACACCATTTAAATGTATTTAGTATTTACAAATTTAAAATACAAAATACTAAACAAAGAAGTATTTAAATACAAAATACAAAATACTCTTAAAAAAGTATTCAAATACAAAATATAAAAATGTATTTAAATATGTATTTTAAATACATGTTGTTCAAATGCTCGTGCCCACCTCTGGCTGGAAACATTAATAATGATACCGACAATCACTGAACTATATATACACTGGAATAGACATCGAAGAAAATTCGTGTCCGCAATTGATTAGCCGCCATTTTAGTTGGGACGATATTTGAGTGAATCAGAACCTTCGCGTGCGCGTTGCGATCGATGTATTAGGTGTAGTAAAAAGTCATCGCGTATTTTTAAAAGACATCTATCAGTAAAAACCGCAATTACTTTCTTACCAACAATATAAATATATCTTGATAGAGTAAAGTTTCAGCTTTAAAAATCTCTTTTTTAAATTATACGATACGACAATTTTTAATGGAGTTATGAGCAATTAAAGTCAAAATAATTCTTTTATTTAATCCGCGATAACTCAGTAATCAAAAGTCGTAGGAATATTTAAAAAAAACGATTTTGTAGGGAAAGTATCAAGCTTTCACGATA
>NW_017304438.1:214949-215535 GCF_001594115.1 Trachymyrmex septentrionalis | reverse complement strand
TAAACAAAAATAATATCATTTCAATTTTATTAGTACATTTAGTATTTTCATTAGTACATTCATTCACGCACGCGTTGCGCTTTTAAGAGTAGGAACAACATTTGCATAGAAATATTTATTTTTATGTGATTATCGAGAACAAGAGAAACAATGATAAGAAAATTTTAATAAATTTTGCAAAAATGTGGAATAATATATTATTTTTAATTTTAAATATTACAAAATGTGAAATGTAAAGGGTGTCCCAAAATTAACGCAAGATTTGAATTAAATAGAAAACACAGTTTTTAGTCTTTTGATTGTTATTTTTTTATTGAATCATAAAGTACATAGGATAGGGTTATTTGTGGAATAACACATCGGGCAAATGGCCTCCACGGCTTTGCATGCACATATGCACTCGTTTGTCACACTCGAAATTTTCCATGACCATTTTGCATAAATGTGGCTGAATTTCGTTGATGCAGCGTTGAATCTTTTCCTTTAATGCACGGGTGGTTGTGGGCTTGTTGACATAGACCTGTGATTTCAAATAACCCCATAAAAAGAAATCTAATGGTGTTAAATCACACGATCTAGGGGGCGA
>NW_017304438.1:214162-214797 GCF_001594115.1 Trachymyrmex septentrionalis | reverse complement strand
TTTTTTTTTTGGGTTGCCAACACTTTACTGCACAAATGGCGGCAAATTCAAATTTATACACTTATTTAAGAAAATGGCAAATCGCGATAGTTTCTTTCGTTTTTCCGATGCTTGTCAACGTTTCCGTAATCTTTTTGCCTTCATGAAACATTTTTATTCTAATGTAACATAAAGATATTGTCTTTGTTAGACTATGTACGAGGTCTGTTCAAAAAGTATCGCGAATTTTGAATTTCCGTGGGTTACGTATATTCGATTTTCGATTTTTTTTTGTGGCGTTATGTTGGTACTCATGTCTCTCACTTATGCCGACAAGTTCGGCCATTTTGAATGTTCAGTTAATTTTTAACAGCTGCTTTGCTTGCACGTGTTTTGGCTCTTCGATTTTTGCCTATTCCAAAAAATGGATCAAAGAATCTGTATCAAATTTTGTGTGAAAAACAAAATTAAGTGCGCGGACGCATTCCGAATGTTGACTGTGGCATATGGTGAAGCTACCTTGAACCGAAGCAACGTTTATCGGTGGTACAAAATGTTCTCAGAGGGCCGAGAAGATGTGAACGACGAAGAGCGTGCCGGACGCCCGAGCACGTCAACAACAGACGAAAACATTGATGAAGTGAAGAAAATAGTAT
>NW_017304438.1:210769-213995 GCF_001594115.1 Trachymyrmex septentrionalis | reverse complement strand
TAAAGACGGCATCGAAGGAGGAGCTGAACAAGATCATAAAAAATAATTTTTTGAAGTGCTTCGAGGATTGGAAAAAACGTTGGCACAAGTGTATAATATCTGATGGGGATTACTTTGAAGGGGACAAAATAGATATTCATGAATAAATAAATAATTTTTGAAAAAACACAAAATTCGCGATACTTTTTGAACAGACCTCGTATATGATTTTCCTCTTTTAACTTGTCAAACATGTGATAACATGTGAGACTAACATTTACATTACCCCATTTACATTACCTGTCCATCCCATGAATTATTAGATTTCGAGTTACTTTTTTTTCAAATGAAACCAAGGTTTATGTGCCTACAATTTACTTATGTTATCATATTGCTATTTTATACGACTTACCGAAAAGACTGAAGGACACGCTGAAACTTTTGGCTTACTAATATAAGGCTTACTGCAGTAACATAATCACTGTTAAGAAAATGATTTAAACACAAAACAGATTTTGTATTCTATTTTAATCTTTCATGTTCACAGTTATGTTTTTCCAAATACGCATGTATTTGATCAATCCACGATTGAGATCGATTTTAGTCTCTCAATAGAAATCTATATCGACATGAATGGTACTAGTATATAAACAAAAATAATGTCACTTCAATTTTATTAGTACATTCAAAAAACTTTAATAACACTTCATATCCTACACCGTTAACACATATGTGCAAGAATATATTTAATATAAAAATTCTTACCTATGAAATGAAAGGCCCTTTTTACTTCTCTACCCACACTCAGTCACGCAGCACTTCATGACTGCGTTCCATTCCATGATGCACATGTTGCATTATTTATCCTTATTAATTACCGAATGTTAAACAAGGATAATTGATGCATCATGTATGAAACGAAACACAACTATGTTGATACTTTGTAGTTACGTGATTTTATAATCTTTCAAATATAAGCTCACACACGATGATCTTGCTGACAAATGCGTCTTACTAAAAAACATTAAACGTAAGTACGCATGAGCACCTAAAAGCTTTTGATTTGCTTAAATATCGTCTCAACTAAAGTGGCGACTGATTAACTGCGACCACGATTTTCTATGCTTCACGACGGAGATACTCATTCTAGAGTATATATTGTTCAGTGCCGACAATAATCTGTATATATGTATAAATCCTAGAAAGTAAAGAGCTTTAATTTGGAACTGTAGTTTTGGAACCCACTTTTGTCGAGTGTCAGCCATTAATTATTACATGATAGAAGAATTGGTCGTGTTTAGCAGATATAAGCGGGGAGCACAGCTTTTCACATAAAATATGAGATCAACACAAGAAAATCAACCAATTAAAGTCCTTTATTTTACAAAAAGGAAGGAAATAAAGGACTTTGGTTCATTTTTTTATGTCTCATGTATTATGCATTATGCAAGATTTTGTGCTCCACGCTTTAACCGTTGCGAAAGCAGATCCGCAAACGCTCGCTGCTATTGGTGTATTCTTTTAGATCATCCAATAGCAGCGAGCGCTCATGAATCTGTTCCGCAACAGTCGAGTCTGCTGAACGTATTGTTATACTGCGCTTGTATGGAATTGAACAGTATCTATTATTTATATTAAAAAATTGTTATAATTACAACTGTTACATTGAATAATAACAACTATAATATTTGTACGATTTTGAAAGTTTTTAAGAATATTGGAGGATATTCAGTTTAAAATGCGTATTCGCACCAATTACATGGTTACTAAAATTATAACGCTGTTGATATCATGTTTTTATGATAACATATCTGCAGCGTTAGCAATCAATTTTGGAATATAGCCTGTGTCATTTGACGGCAAAATATTGTAAAGACATTGCATATGTAACATGTAAATTCGACGTGTATAATGTATGTGTGATGTATATGTTTGATTACATACCAGTATCATTTTATCTAAAATAACGTCATTAAATGACGTCATTGATATGTGACATTTCAACATTAATTTTACGTTACATTGACGTTATGTATTAATTATTAATGACAAAAGTATCTAATGATAAAAAACTGACAACATCGTGTTTGTTGGGATATAAAAGAAACAAATATTTCGAAAAGCGATGTGATTCGGTAGTTTACTTTGGTTCCATTACAACTTATATTGTCTCTCTTCTTTTTTCTACTCTCTATTAAATAAATAATATTTTACTGTATTATTCAGTGTAATCTCCTGTGAATTATATTCAACAGATATATTCTATAAAGATTTTTATGTGTATTGTTTCTGTGTATCGTAATACCTTTTCAAGTCAATCTTTTAACAATGTTAATAATTTTGTATACATCTATGTTCTGATGCAAACTAACAGCATAAATACTTATTTATAATCAGCATGAATAATAATAAAGTATATGTTGTAAATAAGTTGTAAATAACTAGTTAACACCTTTATATTAGAGGTAGTTAACACCTTTATATATCAGGTTTTTGTGCCAAGATAACTTTATTATAACTGTTAAGCATTAGAAGCGAAGTATAATGAAAAAGAGAGCAAATAAAACAGTACACCTTAGCAACTAAAGAAAACATACGCTAATTATACTTCACACATACATGCTTTTTCTAGCGTTCTCATACAGTTATAACATTTATATAAATTCACTAGGGCTGCGATTGATTTGGACGCTCATGCACTTTAAGCGCTTGTAATCATTATTCTGGCTTTATCGTTCATTAGACGTAAAATAAGAATAGAAGTACTGAAAAGCGCTGAAGTGCTGAAAGCGTCCAAATCGACCGCAGCTTAGATTATTCATATTCATTATTCTAACACTCCCCCTTAATCTAATGAGTAACATTTGTGAGTGCGACGCGAATAAATCTAGTGAGTTTTGACAGAGCGAAAAAAGAATGAAAAGAGAAAAAAGTTAGGTGGTAACCATGGCAACACTAGGTAACTTGCTTATTTCACGCATGCGCACTCCATTTTGGCCAATACATCAAAGATGCCGACAGGGAGTTGCGCTATTGTATGTACTGTGGTAAAGCTTCGCTGACGAAGACTCCCCATTTCGCCGTAAACGAAGCCAGTGTCCAACCACCTAAACTTCTTTCTCTTTTCATCCTTTTTTCGCTCTATCAAAACTTACTAGATTTATTCGCGACGCACTCCAATAAATGCGTTAGAGTGAGTAAGAGCTGTAATAGGAGCTGAGTAGGAGCATATTAGAGCATGCAACGT
>NW_017304438.1:208148-210669 GCF_001594115.1 Trachymyrmex septentrionalis | reverse complement strand
TTATTCGCGACGCACTCCAATAAATGCGTTAGAGTGAGTAAGAGCTGTTATAGGAGCTGAGTAGGAGCATATTAGAGCATGCAACGTATACAAACGAATAAACCTACTATTACAATGAAATAATCTGAACTTAATGAAACTTAATAAAAATAAATTGTAAACATATTGAAAAATAAAGAGAAAATGTAGACAAATATTAGGAAAAATATTAAATTAACCTAAAAATGTATATTTGTATAAAGAAATATTATGTAAATATATATCTATGAAAATGTTATGAGAAAGCTGAGAAATATAAAAGAAATTTATATACATGTATGTCCAAAAAATAAATTTAAAATACAATAAATAAAAAGAAATCCTTTTTGCTCGATTTTCTATGTTACTTTTTGTTCACTTTTTCACTTTATCGCTTTTTCACAAAAATTAGATCAATCTCTCAAGATTTCTCACACAACATTTCACCAAATGGACAATATACGGATAATACTTTCCTTTAAATTTCTACTCTGAACCTGTATGTATGCTTGAAAGACAAATGTTTAAGTGGAATATTGAAACGCTTATTTAAATAAAGAGAGAAAGAGAGAGTACAATAAAAAAAGGAAGGAAATGAGACGGGGCAACTTGCTTATTTCACGCATGCGCACTCCATTTTGGGCAACATAAAATCGGGAGAGTTGCGTTACTGTATATACTGTGGCTTTACTACATGAAATGACACCTTAATATTCGCTTCGTGCATAATGATGTGCAACATGTGGCGCTGCCTGTCGGTCAAGTTTGGAACTTAGACTAAAACAATTTATTAAATGCGTAATGAAAATTAAACTAAAATACTTCATTTTATGTGTGATAAAGATAATATAATCAAAAAATCATAATAATAATTCTGTATAATTATTAATACTATAATTTTTATTTCATAAAATATTGGCCTGTAAATTGAAAAAAGTATCATCTACAATAAATCAACAATTTATTGTATTTTTCTTTTTAATAATTGATAACTTGTTCAAAATGAATCTATAATTTTGAGAACAGGATTTAAAGGGATCGATAATTTCCACTGATTTAAAAATTAAAATGGATTTTAAAATTTAAGTTTTTTAATTAATTTAAAAATTTTTTTAATGCGTACTTTAAATCTATGAAAATGGATTAAAATGGATTGAATCCGAACTGACACTAATTTAATATTAAAAAAAAACATTCATATTTAAGGGTTACAAATTTTATTTCCAAGACATTTATAATAATTATACCTGAAATTAACTACTTTAAATTGGTATTAAAAAACGCATCTCAGTGGAATTCGAATCTGGACGTCTGGACGTTATGAATCTTCTATATTATCTTGTAATACTCTACTACTTCTTCAATTGGTAAATCTATTATGCATTCTCTACTTCAATTACAACTAGCTAAACTAGTATCAAAATTATATAGATATAAGAAAAATATTATCATTCAACAGATATAATAAAGTATAAACAATTTACATTACTATGAGACAACATTGGGTAAGTGTCGAATAATCTAATCTCGCTTGAATGATGTCACGCGCTGTGATCAGCCTAATATTCGGGTTGGTTCGACTTGATTTGCGAATGTTTACATCGATCATTCATTTTACTTTTAATCAAAGAGAATAAAAGAGCATAGCTCAATTATTTTTACAACTTTTTCAAACTTAGTTGGATTAAAGCGAAAATTTTCCTACTTGTAATTTTGAATAATTTAAGTAGCATTTATGATTCATTTTTTTAAATAAACACTTTTTACTCAATTAGATTGAAAAAACTTCATTTCATATTCAAAATATTGAATTGAGCAGTATTCATGTTGCATAGAAATTGCTAATATTTTTTTTAATTTATCTGAATTAAAAAAATTCTACTTCCTATTCACAATTCTGAATTTAGTAGTATTCACGATGCACAGAAAATGCTAATATTATTTTTAGATCAAAAGACATAGAGACATGTTCTATGCAATTCCTATAAATAAATAAAAATGCATTCAGGATTGAAAAGGATTCATTTTAACATTCATGAATCTGTATTTCTGAAAATCTGAATTTATTTTAATCCATTTCAATCTATTCTTGTTTGCTAGAATATCTTCTCTTCCATTAGTGCTATAATTGCATGAATACAACGAACTTCAGAATCGAAATTTCCTTTCTTATGCAGCGCTAGTTAATAAATGTTACGAAGAATTCAAAATATTTTCAATCACAGCTAATTAATTTAAATGTCTTATCTTTGCATGTGGCCTAAGATCTTCCAATGACAATATTCATACCAAGCTTCTTAATTTAATTGGTACAAAGCTGGACACTCTTACAATTGACGATCTTTTAATGAAATGTCAGCGTCTAATCAACCTTAAGCATAATACGTCCTTAATTCAAAATAAAAAATCAGAAGCAAATTCAAATTTAATGGCTTTTGTTAAGTGTACCATAATTAACAGCGCAAACCAAAAGTGAGAAATTCAAACAAATTAAGGCATCTTC
>NW_017304438.1:202083-207952 GCF_001594115.1 Trachymyrmex septentrionalis | reverse complement strand
TGTGTGTGTGTGTGTGTGTGTGTGTGTGTGTGGGCGCGCGCGCGCATCATAAGTATTATTCAATTCAAAATTGTGAATAAGAAAGTTTTTTAATCCAGTTGAATCTGAAAATAATATCGGCCATATCTGTGCATCATGAATGCTGCTCAATTCAAAATTCTGAATTGGAAATGCAGTTTTTTAATCTAATTAAATAAAAAAAAGTTTTTCTTTTAAAATAGGTCATGAATGCTATTCAATCCCAAATTGTGAGTAAAAAATCCATTGTTTCATTTAAAAATGCATCATAAATGCTACTTTATTCAAAATTATAAATAAGAAATTTTTCATTTTAATTCAACTGAGTTAAAAAAAAGTTATACCGTAAAAATACAATATATAATAAGAATTCTCCTTTATTTAATAGTTAAAAGAAACATAAAAAGACTTACGTAAATATGTACAATAAATATCATATACATAAATTACTTTTTTAATTAATAAATTAATCACTTTTATGTATATTTCATATTAATACGTTCCCTTCATTATACAGTAAGAGTATATTTTTTGTATAAAAGTTTTAAAATAATTACTATAGAAGTTTTCATATGATTACTACTTTAATTTATTTAAACTTTTACACGTGTAAACATTTTTTTTTTATGAAATCCATTTTTATAGATTTAAAATACGGATTCGGATGAATTGAAAATTTCTAATCCATTTTAATCCATTTTCGTTTGCTGGGAAGATCAATCAAATTGCATCTAATATTAGCCGCAAATTCGTTAATATTGCAATTAATAATCATCCAATCAAACTTTTAACTAGATACTCAGACATTTCTATAATATCAGAAAAGAATTGGTCTTTGTTGGGAAAACCAAAAAATTGTCTTACTTCTCATATTGCTTGCGATGCATTCGGAAATTATATCAATTTCAATCAAGAGTTTAATTGCGAGGCATTTTTAAATGGAATTACCAAACAGTTTCGGTGTTTTGTAACATCAAATTCGGATCTTAACGTCATAGGTCTAAATTGGCTTGCAGCTTTTGATTTATGGGATCATAGCCTTAATATTATAGTTTCTGCTATAAATTTAAACAGCTCAATAAAAATGTGACGTCGTCTTCTTTTATAGATCCAATAAATAAAATAAATATATTAAAATACAAAAAGATCTTCGATCACATTTAACTAAAAACGATGTTGTATACAAAATCTCGTGCAACAACTGTGATGCAAAATGTTAGACAGATGGGCAGACAACTTAAAAAAACCAGAATTATTAAACACCCCAATCATATTCGATGGTATACGTCTGCTCGTTCTATAATTACCGAACATAGATTACAAATAAACCACGATTTTGATTGAAACATTCAAATTTTGAACGAACAGCTTATTAGTGCTATTATAAGCATCTAATATCTGCATCTAATATCTGAGATAATAAATATTAAAAAACAAAGTAACAATCTTAACTTACAAACCGATATAGAGGGATTAAAAAAGGCTTATACATCTAGCATAAAAATTGACATTATCATTAGTTATTGTCAATTTGTCTGATTTCCCTCTCAGAAAGTATTTGACTTTTTACAATTTTAAAATAAAAAATTTTATTTCTTGACATACATATTTAGTTTTATTCTTGTGAATATATACTATATATTTTTTTTCATTTTCTGACTGGAATTCATTATCTCACATCAATGTTTTAATTTTCTGATGAAGTTATTAATATGCGATATGAAGTTGACGATTGACGAGTAGTTATATTTCTCTTGGACGAAATTATTGCTTGCTTTAATTATTATTTTTAACATTATATTCTTTTCTAAAACAATGAGAAAGTTCAAACATTTGGCCTGTTAACCGTATGCGAGCAATTTTCTCCGTTGTGGAATGTTTATTACCGATAACGTTACAATAATATTATTTGTATCAGATTAAATCTAATCTTATGTAACAGATGTTGACAACATCTGTATCAAGCGTCTGAAGATAACTCAATGAAGAAGTCGGAACATGTAATGTGCAATTTTTAGAATACTTATTCTATACAATTAATATACCATAATATAAATAGATCTTTTATATTCTTTCAAGTGATTTGCTGACTCTTATGTATGCCCTTTACATATTCTTATTGTTTTTCAAGATATCTATAATATTCCATATGTAATATAATAATACATATATATAACAATTATAAAATAATACAAACATTAAGCAAAATGTATAATATTATTACATAAGTTTTTATGAGAACAAAGGACTCTTAATTTAAAAAACAATATAGAAAGTATACAATGGATGAATATATTGGATGTTACTTTAATTTTAGACAACAATAAAATTGTTTTTGAGTATCGTAAACATTTTCGGCAAGATATTTAAATTTTCATTCATACCATTCTATTTGTCAGAAAAGAGGAATGGTGTGGTAGATAAAATAATTCTTTTGTTACATCTACGTTACCATCAGAAAAACTTAATAAAGTCTATTCACATATTGTTAGAGAATGGTTACTCACTTCCGTTTATTTTTATAGCCACCAGAACGAGATTGGAATTTCATTTTCACAAATCTAACAATCCCACCACTAAAAACACTAAACATTAAGAACAAATATTTCACAGTTTTGTATATAAGATCTGTTTTTACCTGTAGCTTCAACGATCAACTTAAAAATGGCCTTTTCGGTTCCCAACATCTTGAATAAGTTCATTAAAATACCCAGGTAGCATCTATTGGTTCATATACGTTTTATATACGTTTCCTAAAAATATCTAAAGTTCTACAAACGTTTAAGGAACGTATATAAAAACAACGCTATTGAGGTAGATAAAGATTGCTTAGATCCATTGTCGCACCAAGATGTACAGGATTTCATGTCTGGATTGTGATGCGAGTTACATCCCAAATAAAAAGACGGTTACATACAAGAGTGCATGAATACTCTTCTGCAGAACAAAAAAAACGAGATCTCCTTCGATCATTTCAGATCATTGCATCAAATTTAATTATAACTTTGATTGGGAGGAAGTGGAAATATTGGATATGGAACCAGCTTATAATAAAAGGTTAATATCAGAAATGGTGCATTAAAAAACAATCTCAAGGTTTAAATAGATAAAGTAATATGGATTCTTTATCTAACATATATCTTCCTATACTTCAGTCGCTATCCTTTTCCTAACACCTCCTCAGATATCCCTTCCTTTCATTCTTTCTTACTACTTGTCTTTCTCTCTGTAGCCTCTAACTGTCACAAAGTATTAGATTAAATTTGTCTTTTCTAAAGAGATAAGATCTAGTTTTCAAGATATCTCAATTTTTCTGTATTTTAATGTTACTCGTAAATATTGCACTATTAGTTAACAGGTACTCTTTATTGTTATATTTTTTTACTTTTGATCGTTCGATTAGTATTTTTAACCATTTGTTCCTGTATTTAATTTTTAATCTTTGTATAAAAATTTTGTATCTTAAGTTATTTGTTATATATACAAGTTTAATTTTATTCATGTAACCGTTTTATCATTAAATATACAATTTTCTATTTTATTTATATAACTAAAACATCATTATTACGAAATTTTGCGTATGAGTTGAGAACAATATTTTAGCTAGTGACTTACATTCATTTTTGCAAATTGTTATTCATACAATCTTTTGTATCTTTTGTACAAATCATGTGTTTAGACAATATTCAAAGTTGGTTCATTTATCAGTTTGAGAGTGCAATTCTGAATCTTTGCGACTGCGTCTTTAAGGTCATTTTATAAAATAGCCATTGATGACCACATACGCCATAATGTATTTACATTGTTATTCAAATATTTTGACATCTATTTTTTCACGTTTATATACTGAATAACGCTCAAAACCATCCATAATGAGATTTTACATACACTATTGAATTTAAATATATATATATATATATATACATATATATATATATGTATATATATACATATATTATATATATATAAGTAATTACAATTACCAAAATTATATTAAGTGTTTTGTCGTCTTATTACCTTTCAAATAAGTCGTTTTTTAAATTGTATTAGTTTTAACATTGGGAATCTAACTAGGGCCGAAACATATGTGATAATAAACTTTTGTTTTATAATAACGCCCCAGCAAACGAGAATTGGATTAGGATTGAAATGGATTAAAATGAATTCAGATTTTCAAAAATACGGATTCATGAATGTTAAAATAAATCCTTTTCAATCCTGAATGCATTTTTATTCATTTATAGGAATCATCCAAAGCATGTCTATGCTTTTTCAATCCTGAATACATTTTTATTCATTTATAAGAATTGCATAGAGCATATCTCTATGCCTTTCAATCTAAAAATAATATTAGCATTTTCTGTGCATCATGAATACTACTCAATTCAATATTCTGAATATGAAATGAAGTTTTTTCAATCTAATTGAGTAAAAAGTTTAATTTAAAAAAATGAATCATAAATGCTACTTAAATTATTCAAAATTATAAGTAGGAAATTTTTTGTTTTAATCCAACTAAGTTTGAAAAAGTTGTAAAAATAATTGAGCTATGCTCTTTTATTCTCTTTGATTAAAAGTAAAATGAATGATCGATGTAAACATTCGCAAACCAAGTCGAACACAACCCGAATATTAGGCTGATCACAGCGCGTGACATCATCAGCGAGATTAGATTATTCAACACTTACCCAATGTTGTCTCATAGTAATGTAAATTTTTTATACTTTATTATATCTGTTGAATGATAATATTTTTTTTATATCTATATAATTTTGATACTAGTTTAGCTAGTTGTAATTGAAGTAGAGAATGCATAATAGATTTACCAATTGAAGAAGTAGTAGAGTATTACAAGATAATATAGAAGATTCATAACGTCCAGACGTCCAGATTCGAATTCCACTGAGGTGCGTTTTTTAATACCAATTTGAAGTAGTTAATTTCAGGTATAATTATTATAAATGTCTTGGAAATAAAATTTGTACCCTTAAATATAAATGTTTTTTTTGTAATATTAAATTAGTGTCAATTCGGATTCAATCCATTTTAATCCATTTTCATAGATTTAAAGTACGCATTAAAAAAATTTTAATCTATTTTAATCCATTCTCGTTTGCTGGGACAGCATTAAGATCTGGTTTAGCTCGTAGCTCTTTTTTTTTTAATTTAAATTTTGATTATTTTTAACGAAAGTATTGATGGGGAGAGGTCTTCTTACCAACTTTTAAAGGGATTTTTTCCTTAACTCAATACCCAGCAAACGAGAATGGATTAAAATGGATTGAAATTTTTGTCTATCCGCGAATGCGTATTTTAAATAGCGAATACTTTTTTTGGATTTAATTGGATTTAATTGGATTCAATTAGATTCAATTGGATGCAATTGGATTGAAAAACTGCATTTCCTAGTCAACATTTTGAATTGAACAGTATTCACAATGCACAGAAAAAGCTAATATTATTTATAGATTGATACATTATGCATGGTGTACAATGGACAGTAGCAGTAGTGGATTAAAGAGTAGCCGTAGAAATCGATCAATCATAGTTGAATGTAAGAAAAATAATCAACTATGATTGACCGATTTCTACGCATACTCTTTAATCAACTACTGTTTCTGCCCATTGTAAATCATGCATTAGACAATTGTAAAATCGTAAGGTGTAATCAGTAAGCGAATTGGCCAATCACGGTAAAGACTATAAGATCGGTAGAGAATCCAATGCTATAATTTTCTTTGTGCTGCTTACGTCTTACGGCCTTGTATGATGCTATGGGCTTAAATATTCAGTTAATAAATCTTTGCTTGTATGTATCTACATGTATCTCATATATATATATATATATATA
>NW_017304438.1:196971-201966 GCF_001594115.1 Trachymyrmex septentrionalis | reverse complement strand
ACACACACACGCGCGCGCGCGCGCGCGCGCACGCACACATATTTATTTGTGCGTAGATATGTATTCATAAATATGATAATTTTTAAGAAATGGATAATAAAGACAACATAAGAACGCTGTTATTATTATATAAACAACATTCTTCGTTGTATGTTGTAAAGTCAGCTGAATACCACAACCGAACTAAAAGAGAGAACGCTTACCGAGCGTCAAAGTCATTGTTCGAAAAGTATGGTTTTTTTAGTTTATGTAAAAATAAAATCAATATATTAACCCAGCAAACATCAAAATACAATATAAATACAATATAACGTAGAAATAACTAGTAATATAACAGATATTATACTCTATTTATTAGGTCAATCGGAAAGTTTCGTCTATCTAGAGGCGAGTAGCTCTAGCTAAAACTGTCGATAACTTTAATCCAAGCTTAATTTTTTAGTTTTACCATCTGTCAATAAAATTCAGTATTAAAATATGTTTGCATCAATAACATTGCTTTTTACTGCATCGAAAATGTCGATATTTGAGCCAAATAAGTGTGTCATTTATGCGAAGTGTTAATCTTTTGCTTCAAATAAAAGAAAACTGCAGCTGAAGCTCATCGAATGTTTGTAGAAGTTTATTTTGATAGTGCTCCTTCCGATAAAACATTCAGAGAATGGTTTCGACGCTTTAAAAGTGATGATTTTGATATGGAGGACAAAGAGCGTTCTGGACGACCAAGAGCATTTGAAAACGAAGAATTGGTGGATGAAAACCCATGTCAAACGCAAAAACAACTTGCAGAAGTGTTAAATTGTGCTCAATCTGTTATTTCCGTTTGTTTGAAAGCCTTGGGAAAGGTCTACAAGAAAGGAAAATGGGTCCCATATGAATTGAAGCCAAGAGACATTGAAAGGCGAAAAACCATCTGCGATATTCTGCTTGCTAGGCAACAAAGAAATGGGTATTTACACCGAATTGTGACTGGCGATGAAAAGTGGATCTACTTCGATAACTCCAAACGCCGAAAAACCATTTGCGATCTAGACCAATCATCAACATCGACGCCAAAGCGGAATATCCACGGAAAGAAGGCAACGCTCTGTATTTGGTGGGATTAGAAGAGTGTAGTGTACCACGAGCTGTCAAACAGTCACAGGGAATCTCTACCAAGAACAAATTATCCGTTTGAGCCGAGCATTGCACGGAAAACGACCAGAATATAAAACGAGACAGCATAAAGTGATTTTGCTTCATGACAACGCTCGGCCTCACGTCACAAAACTTGTCAAAGAAACGTTAGAAGCACTTCGCTGGAAAGTGCTACTCCATGCGGCTTATTCATCAGACTGTGCCTCTTCCGACTATCACTTATTTCGATCGATGACACACGCAATTGCAGAGGAACATTTCAATTATTATGAAGACGTCGAAAAATGGGTCTAAGTGGATAGCCTCCAAAGATGAGTCATTCTTTCGCCGCAGAATTCGCTTACTGCCCGAAAGATGGAAAAAAGTCATCGCTAATGATGGACAATATTTTGATTGAAGTACTTTTTTATTTTGTTTTTTAAATAAAACCATACTTTTTGCAAAAAACGGACGGAACTTTCCGATTGACCTAATATTATAGTATATAACTTTACTTTATATATAATATAACCAGGTTATGAAACTATTACATTGTTTCATATTTATATGTTATAATAAACGAACAGTTATATAATTGCATTTGTTGAGTGTTATGTAACAACTATTTCATTGTTATTGATGCTATATAACATGAATGCAATTTCGTGCAGGGTTTTAATCTTTTCCGCTGCATGGCTCGCGCTGCTTATACAGATTGGCTCGCCCGCCTTGTAATTTGTATAGTCTCTTCTCGTTTGATGGAATACTATACAATACAACGTGCAAAGCTTCAGAAGGAACTTCAAAGTCCCTCACTCGGACTTATAGATCTTGGCCAATGAAAATGCTTTGTTTCGCTTCTTTAGATATGTAGAGGAAAAGGCTTGGGATACTGGCGCCTATGTCGATCATTACCCCCCCCCCCTCCTCGTTTTGAATAAGCCGTGGTATCATCTTAGTAGGTTAAATCTTAGTAGAAAGGAAATTGTGCTGATAAATAGACTGAAATCCAATCATTATAACCTGAACTACAGTCTGTATCGGAAAAACATGTCCAATACTCCAAATTGCCCATACGGAGACACCAGACAGGACACGTGTCAACCACGTGATCTTCTATTGCCCCAATAGAAGCAATACTAGAAGCAAATTTCGACGTTTATGTAAATATCTAAAGAAGACTTTTCGGTTTTATCCCATTAATATATTTCCCATGTTAAAAAATCCTCCGGTTAAATTCTGCAGACTTCTTCTCTCCTTCTTTAAGGCTATTCTCCTGTCTATTTAGAATCGAGGCTGTTGTTTTTTCTTCCCTCCGAGAGGGTGGGGGGGGGAGAAGGGGGAGCACTAGTACTTTAGGCATCGCCTGTAGAAAGTTGGAGTTGTCTGAGATAAGACTGGCCAAGTGAATCTCGTTAAGAGAACCAAAGTCAACTAAAAGAAGAAGAAGAAAAACAACGTACAAAACGAAAGGTGAGAACATCGAAGATAATCCTTTTTTTCTTTTTTACATTGACTGTCATTAAACGGTAGAATTAAATTAAATTAATTAAAACATTACTAAGTTTACCTTTTTTGTTCAGTTTAATGCACAATTGTCGTTAAAGATTATCACGTGTACAAATCTATACCTAAATTTGAAGTTATATATATAAATTTGATTTTTATAATATATAATTGTCTACATATATATTTTTAGCATTAAATAATATAGAAATATTATGAATTATCTCAGATAGAATACTTTCGGATAGAATAGAAAAACTTTCTACATTTAATTTTTATAATATTTTTGTTCACTTATGTCTTATCCAAGATAATTCATGATACTTTTACAAGTTCTTGATAAGGTTATAATCATTCTTTTAGCACATGTATATACCCAGCAAACGAGAATGTATTAAAATGGATTCAAATTTTTAGAAATACAGATTCATGAATGTTAAAATAAATCCTTTTCAATCTTACATTTTTATTCATTTATAGGAAATGGCATGGAGTATATTTCTATGTTTTTCAATCTAAAAATAATATTACAAAGATGATACGAAGCGCCACTACGGTCTGAATGTTAAGATGTTGAACTACTATATATTATATATTCAATTAAATGAATTAATTTCAGATATGATAATTAAGTGCCGATATGGTTGTCGGACTTTCAACGTAATTAATCTGAAATATTAATAATCCCCCCAAATTTCCCAAATCTTAAAAAACTGTAATAAACTTATTGTGAAAAATATTGCCTCGGCCGGGAATCGAACCCAGATCTCTTGCATTCCGTGCGAGATCCGGGTTCGACTCCCGGCCGAGGCAATATTTTTCGCAATAAGTTTATTACAGTTTTTTAAGATTTGGGAAATTTGGGGGGATTATTAATATTTCAGATTAATTACGTTGAAAGTCCGACAACCATATCGGCACTTAATTATCATATCTGAAATTAATTCATTTAATTGAATATATAATATATAGTAGTTCAACATCTTAACACATTCAGACTGTAGTGGTGCTTCGTATCATCTATGTGATGTATTTTAATATAAACGATCTTGTTTCCAATCATATTAAAAGTAATATTATAGTATTTTGTGTGCATCGTGAATACTGCTCAATTCAATATTCTGAATAAGAAATGCAGTTTTTCAATCCAGTTGAATCTAAAAATAACATCGGCCATTTATGTGCATCGTGAATATTGCTTAATTCAATATTCTGAATAGGAAATGCAGTTTTTCAATCCAGTTGAAATACTAAAAATAATATCAAATTCTGTGCATTGTGAATATTGCTCAATTTAATAATCTGAATATGAAATATAGTTATTCAATCTATCGAATAAAAAAGTTTTTATTTAAAAATATAGACCATAAATGCTACTTAAATTATTCAAAATTATAGGAAATTTTTCGTTTTAATCCAACTAAGTTCAAAAAAGTTGTACCGTAAAAATAATTGAGCTATGATGTTTTTTAGTTTCTCTTTTATTAAAAGTAAAATGAATGATTGATGTGAACACTCGCAAATCAAGTTGAACACAGCCCGAATATTACGCTGATCATGGCGTGTGACATCGTCCAAGCGAGATTAGATTATTCGACACTTACCCAATGTTGTCTCATTGTAATGTAAATTGTTTATATTTTATTATATCTGATAAATGATGATATTTTTATTATATTTATATAATTTCGTGCACTGGTTTAGTTAGTTGTAATTGAAGTAAAGAATGAAATGCACGTTTACCAATTCAAGAAGTGGTGTAGCCGGTAAAATAGAAAATTCATAATCCAGAGATCCCAGGTTCAAATTTCACTAAAATGCGCTATTTTTTAGTTTACTAATTTAAAATAATTAATATCAGGTGTAATTATTATAAATGTCTTAGGAATAAAATTTGTAATCCTTAAATAATTTTTTTTTTTCGAATATCAAACTAGTGTCATCGGATCTAATCCATTTCAATCTATTCAATGTATTTCCATGGATTTAAAGTACGCATTAAAAAAATTTTAATCCATTTTAATCCATTCTCGTTTACTGGGTAGCAAATATACAATCATGTATCATGTATTATTTAATGCTAAAAATATATATGTAGACAATTATATATTATAGCCGCTTCAAATTTATAGGTATAGATTTGTACACGTGATAATCTTTAACGACAATTGTGCATTAAACTGCACAAAAAAGATAAACTTAGTAATGTAATGCTTATGTAATTATGTACTACTTGTGTAATTATGAATCATAAAGTAAAAATGTCAATAAAATTAATATTTGATAACGCCCATTGCTACAGTTGTGTCAATTCATTTCGACATACTTTCTATACATTTTAAGTTTATTTTGATTGCTTTACTCCTACAAACA
>NW_017304438.1:188022-196871 GCF_001594115.1 Trachymyrmex septentrionalis | reverse complement strand
TATATATATATATATATATTATAATTGACGTTTGTTGGTGATACACATTCCTCGGAAATTTCTCTTTGCATTAATTCTAAAAGATTTTCGATGGGATTGACTAAGTGGTATACATATATGTGAGAGATAGTGTTTTCTACAGTGGTATATATAAAATAACATATTTACAAAATTTGTAAAAATTAATATTTTATAAAAAAAAAATAATAACAAGACAAAGCACAATCAAAATAAACTGTACTTTACTTCATCGCGACAAATGGCTATCAGTGCCAACATCATAACCAACACGGTAGTAAGATTTTAATTCAGCTAGCAATCCAGCAGAAAAAGCATCGTGTACAAGTTTAATAGAATTAATTCATTTAAATGCAATTATTACGTAAATCCGTTGAAAAAATAAGAGTGTTGATAAAATGTGTGTTGCGCATAGAAATAAGTTAATATTATATATTTAAAAATTTATATTAAAGTTACTTGTCACCGTAGTAAAGTTTACTTGTCACTTGTAACTCGTGCCGCTTACATGTTTAGGGTGCCGTCCCATGACGATTTTTACCTTTTAGTTAATTTTTGTACCGCGTGCCATGTACCGCACTACGTGTAATCGCACCCTAAAATCCTAAATACCCACAATGCGAGGCAACAGCGATAAGAATAGCAATAGGAACGTTAAAAATAAGCGATATATAATTGTTGCCTCCCGTTGCATACGATTTTCACATTTGATGAGTATCCACAATTTATGTCCGTATAGCTAAAGGATCAGTCGGATTGAAATACTATTATAATTACCGATTTCAAAAGTAAAGATTTCAACCTTTAAAATGTTTTTTTAAAAATTTCGTTACGATTATTTTTGACGAAGTTATTCTATCTTGAAATTATATATAAAATATATATATAAAAGGATCATTTAGAATTAGCTTAAAGATCAAAAAGATTTACGTATCTCTGCGAAAAATAATTACAAAGCAATGTTTGAAATTAGCGTTTAAAAGCTTAAGGCTAACTTTCGAATACTTCAAATTATTTTTGATCAATCAGATTGAAATATCAATTATCGATTTTTCTTAAGTAGAGATTTCAAGTTTTAAAAGGCTTTTTTAAATATCTCGCTACTATTTCAATGAATTATTGCTATTTGAAAATATTAAAAATTTGTGAAAAAATTTAGTGGCCACGTTTTTTTGCATGTAAGTGAAAACATTGACATTTTGACGGTAGTTACTATTTTACAACGATAGAAACAGCTATAATCTTTTTGAGTGCAGTCTTAGAGTTGTTGTCTTAGAGTTGAATGAATATCATATATTTACACAGATCGAAATAATACGTAATGTCACAAAAGAAATAAAAACCAACCAATTTGCCAACCAATTTGATTTTATATATATTAATAGATTGTAGTATATTCTTCCATCCGCTTCAAAGTTATAGCACATATAAACAGAATGAAAAATCTGGATGCTGATTGAAAGGCTATAAGGCGATAGACACAGAATTCCAACTCGTCGGAAATCGCTGTTGCCTTATTCCGTGTTCCTATGCATTGTCATATGCATTCCCATAAGTTGGATTCTTCTGTTCTTATCGCTACTGATTTTGTTATCGCTATTTCTATCGCTATCGGTTGCCTCGCATTGTATTTAGGGCTTCAGTTTTTCTTCCTGATCGCACTGTTCACAATCATACGTCTGTCGCTTGTAATAGTATTGAATCGGCATTAAAAAAAGGTACGAATTTTGTAATTTTATCTTCTTATTTATGTTGAAAAAAACCTAATCCTCCAGAAGAGCCTACTCACCTCCGATTTCGATGAAATTAGGCTTATTCGACGCGTTTTTGGATAGTCTCGGACTTTTTTCTGTCAGATTCTTTCATTTTACACAAAAATATTCGACCAGATTAGCGGATCGCCAATCGCAGAACCGTTTTCTCAGAGATCTCTGTAAATTTTACAAACAGATCTAAGAGAACTATTTTGTGGCAATCCGCTGAATGGAATATAAGGAACGCGTACGTAAAACGGCGGAATGTCAGTGATTGATCAAATCCTTCGATACGCGAATACGCGCGTACGGTGATATGAGCGTCGGTACCTTTATACATGCATTTTTTTAGAAAAAATAATTTTTAAACAATTTCATTTTTGTCGATAATTTGGCACGATAAAAATGGCGGCAATTACATATTATCACAAACGACAATTAGTATTATTTATAATTTGACGCGAAGGATAATACTACAAATATATTTATAAGACAACAATACAAGTTTTCATGTGGCAATATTGCGCGGTCATAATTTTTATTTAAAATCACCACTGTACATTTTAATATGTTACGTTTATTTCTTGTTTCAATATCAAAATGATAATTTTAGATAGAAAAAGAAGCAAATTCTGTAATTTCATTTCCACACGTATACTGAAAGAAACCATACATCCGTTTATCGCCATCAGATAAAGAAACATTTACCAGAGTTGCGTTTTGAACAGAAGACAGAAATCAATCTCGCGATTTTCAGGCGCATTTTTTTCTTTTCTTTTCGTTGCGTAATAAATAAAATGCTGCGCTAAGCTTAGACACTACGTGTCTCTAGATCATATCTATAGATTGTATTGTTCATATTATCTTTCAAATATATGTGTTATGTTGTCATGAGTCACATTCTCAGTCAAGCGTTCAAACACTGCAATAATAGATCTTTTTATTGTTACACTCTGAACCGGTGCAATAAGTTAAAGTGAAACAAACATATATTTGTTTCATTTCAACTTATTGCATTGTGTGTACTAGTTCAAAAAGTGCAACAATAAAAAACCTAATATGTATTCAATCTTTGGACAGATTACATTACATCGTGCGTGTTACATGTGTGAGCATTTAATTATTCGATCCTACATTGTATGTGTGGATAAATCATCATTAAAGCTTGTCAGAATGTTAATGATTTGTGTCCCCGCTTGCGCGTTATGCCTTCCTATTCCCACTTTACATTCATTTTATTGCTAAATACATCGCTCGAAGTCGAGGACTTGACGTTTGTAAGAAGTTAGCCCCCCCCCCCCCCACTTTTTGGAATTAAATTATTTCGAAAATTGTGCTGAATTATGCTACATTGTGCCCGAATATTAAAGTCAAAATATAAAAATATGTTAGAAAATTAAAAAAACAGTTTTTTAGACTCCCTCCTTCCCACTTTACAATTCTTTCAATTTTCATGATTGTGCTAAGTTGTGCTAAGTTGTGCTAATATTGTATCAAAGTGATACCTTTAAATATAATGACAATAGAAGATATAATAAAAGAATAATTGTTGATTCAATTCGGAATAAAAATGATACATGTATCAGTTATTCACAAATACTATAAAAATGCATATCTAAATTGTGCTAGCCTAGCACAACCTTCAAAATTCTCAGCACAACAATATTAAAGGCACTTTACTCTTGCGCGCGGCCCTTACGTTCGGTTTTTTGTCCATAATTATTAAATATTGACGTCAATTCAATTAAAGTGCCCTTAATATCGTCGTGCCGAGGATTTTGTGCTGACTTGTGCTAGGCTAGCACAACTCAGATATATAATTTTATGATATTTGAATAATCGGTATGTACGTAAACGTCATTTTTATTCCGATTTGTCGAAAATTATTTTTTCATAACTTCTATTGTTGTCATTATTTAAAGATACCATTTTGGCATAATATTAGCACAATTTAGCACAATCTTTTTTTTGTTAGTGAGGCGGGGGGAAATGTCTGTGCATATCCTCGGTCCCGTGGGAATGGGGGTCGAAGGTTATATGGGACTCGCATCCACTAAAACCTCCGCCGGTATCCTTCACTGGCTCTTAGTGAGTAACACAAGATGTCCTTGATAATAAATCTTGAAGCAACGCGAACAGATCTGCTGGCTGCGTTCGGAAACATTAGAACTATGGCAAAGAACGAGACTAACAAGTAACTGTCGTAATCGTAATGTAAGATAAGGCAAAAAAGAAGATGTCCCATTCGTGACTAGTCGGAAAAGTGTTGGGCAAGTTTTCTGTTATTTAAAAATAATATAAATTTTGAGTGCAATTAATATTGTTTGTTTTACAATAAGTGATTTTATGCGACGGTCATGCCTATTTTATAATTTAAAAAAATTTGGAAGTATATTGTATTAAAAAGTATTTCGTATTTAAAATAAAAAATTTGGAAATATATTCTATTTTGTATTTCAAAATTGAAAGATTGAAAATATTTTGTAATTCAAATACTAAGATTGCCAATTTTGTATTTTATATTTTAAATATCTTAATGATGTATTTTGCCCAGCCCTGAATACACTTTGTGTATTCAAATTTGATCTGTATGATTATCAAGGAGAAAATGTTCATTCTTTAATTTGAATTTTGGTTTATCTCGCTATGATGATTTTTCATATCGTTACTTGAAGAAATTAAAAGTTTGTGCTAAAATTTAATTTTTCATTTTTTTATGGATGAGTGTATAATTAAAAGTATAAGATATAAGATCATTCAATACTTTCTGATAATGTTTAACATAAATTGATTCGCCGCATGAAAAATTGGCCGCCTAAAAAAATGCGCTATTAACATCGTTTTTGGTATACATATTACGATGTTATTAAAAACATTGGATTAACATTAATAAGGAATGTGGGAAGGTAAAATTTAAGATTGAATTTTTACGTTGTTGCAAAAATAGGAGTCTAGGACCTCAACATTTATGTTGTAAACAGATTTCCACAATTTAAAGTTTTACAATCACAATCTTAAATCTTTGACGAATAAAAAGTACAATAGATTTATATAACAAGTGTAACCCAGCAAACGAGAATGGATTGAAATGGATTAAAATGGAATTGAAATGGATTAAAATCAGAAATACGAATTCACGAATGTTAAAATAAATCCTTTTCAATCTTACATTTTTATTCATTTATAGGAATGGCATGGAGTATATCTCTATGTTTTTCAATCTAAAAATAATATTATAGTATTTTGTGTGCATCATGGATACTGCTTAATTTAAAATTCTAAATAGGAAATGCAGTTTTTCAATCCAGTTGAATCTAAAAATAAGATCAGCCATTTCTGTGCATCGTAAATACTGCTAAATTTATTGTAAAATTCTGAATAGGAAATGCAATTTTTTAATTCAGTTGAATATAAAAAAAAGTTTTTCTTTTAAAATAGGCCATGAATACTATTCAATTCAAAATTGTGAATAGAAAATCCATTATTTCATTTAAAAATACATTATGAATGCTATTTTATTCAAAAATATGAATAAGAAATTTTTCGTTTTAATTCAACTGAGTTAAAAAAAAGTTATACCGTAAAAATATATTATGAGACTTCTCCTTCATTTAATAATTAAAAGAAACATAAAAAGAACTACGTAAATTCACAATAAATGTTACTTATATAAATTCCTCATTTTTAATTAATAACTTAATCACTTTTATGTATATTTTATATTAACACGTTTGCTTTATTATATAGCATATATTTTTTGTATAAAAGTTTTAAAATAATAACTATAGAATTTCATATAATTACTACTTTAATTTATTTAAACTTTTTCATATATAAAAATATATTTATATGGAATCCAATCCATTTTAAAATACGGATTCAGATGGATTGAAAATTTCCAATCCATTTCAATCCATTTTCGTTTGCTGAGAAATCTCTGACGGAAACTGAGAAATCTCTGATGCTTTCAAACATTATAGATTTTTACAATTTAATATTAACAATATCAAAAAGAGAATATTTGAAAAAAAAGAACTACCTTTTAATATTTGTAATGAATTTTTTCACTCGCAATATGTGCGTCATTAAACAGGTTTAATTTGAAAGAAAGAAAACGAATGTTAAAAAAACTAGATTTTCTAGAGATTAGGGTACAAGAGTTGATGAATCCAATATAAAATTTTTGCATTACACAAAAAAGTCAAACAGATGACAGAAATGATAATTCCACAAAAAAGTCGAACACAGATGGTAGAAATAACTTCACAATAACTCCATATATTATTACTAGCAGCTTAGAAATATGAAGAATTTTTTGTTATTATCATTGTGCTTCAAAATATATGCTAAATTAAATTCAAATTTGAAAATCAGCATTAATTTAAGTAAAATATGTATCACAACAAGTTAATGTATAACACGCATATAAGGTAATTTACCGATCGTTTTAGTAACGATAAAATTTTGTCAAATCTAATTTGACTCATATCTTATTAAAATATATATTTTGATTGAATTTTATCTTTATAATATGGAGGCTTATAGTGGAACATTGTTTTCTTTTTTTTTTTCAGTATTAAAAATTATTTGATAACCAACTGGAAGTTGTTAGATGATGGAACTCCTCGAAATACTATACGGCATTGTCGCCGCAATTCTCGCTTTTTATTATTTTCTCACATTGAATTTTGACTTTTGGAAGTCACGTGGTGTTCCTGGTCCACGACCAATACCGGGACTTGGCAACTTTAAAGACATTATGTTACATAAGATATCTGCGGGTGATTATTCAACAGAAATATACAACGCCTACAAAAATGAACCATTAATTGGAATATTCGCTAGGAAGATACCTATTCTTATGATAAAAGATCTAGATTTAATTAAGGATATTCTCATCAAAGATTTTACCACGTTTACCGACAGAGGATTTACCAGTTTCGAAAAAGTAAGTATTACTTAAAAAATTATTATAATATAAGTTTATATGAAGCATGAACAAGATATGTATGACTTTTTTTAAATCCGAGCGTCTTTTTTAAATCTACTTTTTTACATATACTTTTATATAGTGCTCGCCAAAAGTTCTGGATCGACTGAATATCTCGGAAAGTATGTATTTTTGAGAAAAATGTTCTAGACAAAAATTTTTAAAAAGATCTATTCAAGTCTGATCTTATCAGTTTGACTTTGGATAACGTCAGGTCAGGTTATCGATTTTTTAAAATTGAACACTCTACCCTTATAACAATATGTTATCAAAAAGGTTTTTAAAAGATATCTCATTTCTGAATTTGATAACTTAGAGAAATTTTTAAAAGGTCACATAAAGATATCTTAATGTTATTTCATTTTTATTATAAAATTAATCAAAGACTAAGAATAAATTAAGCCATTTGCAATGGACCGTTTTACAATATTATTTTCAAAGTAAAAGAGTTGATGTAAGCTGAGTAATAACACTATAATAAGTATTACAACAGTTTGTTAACTATATTTCCACAAGTTTGCGTGGAAAGGTGAATCAATTAATCTCCATTAAATCCGTGGATTTGATTCGCTTTAGTTGTCTCAGCATCATTTCCTTATGAAGAAGTCGAGACGCTAGTCTATTCAGGTGATTAGTAAGACGTTCCTTATGTTTATCTACAGCTGATATCATTTCTTCAGTAACAGTCTTTAAGATCTTGAATATATCCGCATCTCGACAGTACTACGGTGCATTAGTTATATGCCTAAACACTTTATTTTTAAACACTTGAATGATTTTAACATTTGATTTCGCACTACATCCCCAGAGTTGGATCCCTTAGGTTCAAACCGGTTTTAGGATGAGCTTGTACAACAATAGACAGTTTGGAGTTTCTGTTTATCAGCCACTCCATTGTAATCCGAATAACGGTCAATTGCTTACGCTTTATCTTTATATGCTCCTTCCAACGGAGCTTATCATCAGGAATCATACCAAGATATTTTGCAGTATTAGAATATGGAACTATTTGCTGATTTATAGAATCGGTATTTTTGTCTCTTTAAAGTAAAATTATGTGCTGGGACTTGCTTTTATTTAACTTGATTTTCCATTCTTTGGTCCAACTTACAATTCTGTCAACTGCTCTTTGTAGCTTGCTTGTAAATGCATAAGAGTCCTCACCCACAGTTAGAATCGCAGTATTATCAGCAAAAGTTGCAATCATTGTTTTAGGAATTCTATATTTGCCGTATACAAGAAGTATAAAGTCGATCTCAAGACACTATCCTCTGGGGAACATTAATTTTCTGAAAGCTTGAGTAGATATCTGCATATCTCACCCTAAAACAGCGATTTTGTAAATAAGACTCCAACCCAATCAGAAATGATAATGAAATCGACATCGAATCAATGTCGATTCGATTTCGATTTTATTATTATTTCTGACTGGGAATAATTCACAAAACTTTAGGAAGTATCTTTTTGAGTTTAAATACTAAACCCTCGTGCCCAGACCTTGTCAAATGCTTGAGAAACGTCAAATAGGACGCCGAACAAACCTTCTTGTTTTCTAATGCTGGTTTAATCTTGTCCGTAATACGATGCACCTGATCAATTGTAAAATGCTTGTTCCAAAAAAAAAAAACCGAATTGATGTTCTAGGAGAAGATAGTTTTCCTCAATGACTGATTTTAGTCTTTTACTAATTAATTTTTCAAAAACTTTCGATATGATTTGTTGTGAGTTATTATTAAAATAACACAGTGGTGAGTGAGAGAAAGAAACTTTATTATACTTCAATTAAACAACATGTACAGTGAGAAAAAAAAAAGAACGCACTCGCAGCGTTAACTCGTGACGGGCGGTAGAACAAAAGAAACTGAAACAGAACTGCAACCGGCATCGGTTGCCACGTCGGGCAAAAAGGCGACGCGCATGCGCGAAACAAAATAACTAGCCGAACTAAAAACCGAAAAGTATACATGAACACATGCATATTTTTAATCGCAACATGATTGAAAGAAACGAGATTAGTCTATTTGATGTGATTACGTTTAAGGGTTTACTAGGTTTAGATACCACAGTTATTTCCGCCATTTTCTATT
>NW_017304438.1:187635-187922 GCF_001594115.1 Trachymyrmex septentrionalis | reverse complement strand
CTATTTGATGTGATTACGTTTAAGGGTTTACTAGGTTTAGATACCACAATTATTTCCGCCATTTTCTATTGTTTTGGAAAGCAGCTGCAAGGATGCGTTAAATATATAGACCAATTTTATAATACCCTTGAATGGCAGTTGATTTAGCATGCGAGCAATAATACCATCATATCCGGGAACTTTTTTGAATTTAAACGATTAATATCACATTTATTATCTCCTGGGGGGATGATAAATTTAAGAGGAATATCTATATCCGCTCCATATTCCATTTTTATCAGACTGCC
>NW_017304438.1:181346-182920 GCF_001594115.1 Trachymyrmex septentrionalis | reverse complement strand
AAAAAAGAACGCACTCGCAGCGTTAACTCGTGACGGGCGGTAGAACAAAAGAAACTGAAACAGAACTGCAACCGGCATCGGTTGCCACGTCGGGCAAAAAGGCGACGCGCATGCGCGAAACAAAATAACTAGCCGAACTAAAAACCGAAAAGTATACATGAACACATGCATATTTTTAATCGCAACATGATTGAAAGAAACGAGATTAGTCTATTTGATGTGATTACGTTTAAGGGTTTACTAGGTTTAGATACCACAGTTATTTCCGCCATTTTCTATTGTTTTGGAAAGCAGCTGCAAGGATGCGTTAAATATATAGACCAATTTTATAATACCCTTGAATGGCAGTTGATTTAGCATGCGAGCAATAATACCATCATATCCGGGAACTTTTTTGAATTTAAACGATTAATATCACATTTATTATCTCCTGGGGGGATGATAAATTTAAGAGGAATATCTATATCCGCTCCATATTCCATTTTTATCAGACTGCCCTCGTTATCTGAGCGTTATCTGTGATTTGAACACCTGCTCCAAATAATCAGCATGTACCTAAGTCAGCCCTATCTTGATTGTTTCTGGCCCAAGTACTATTCAGTTTTTTAATAGGTGGGATATTAACCTTAGGCTTCTTGATACGCGTTGCAGCTTCCCATAACGAGTAATTGGTATCTTTGCCAGCTGATTCCTTGCAAATATTTGTTGATACTTTGGTTTTTGTATTCACGAATAAGTCTTTTTAGCTTTTGACTTATTCGATTGTATATGGTTTTATCCTGTGGATCCCGAGAACACTGCCATCTTCTACGCGCTCTCCTTTTATCCCTTATCACTTTTTTAATTTCAGAAAATTGAGGACTAGCCACAGCTCTTATTTAAAAAATTCGAGTATTAACTCTGACTGCCTGTGGAATTTTGATTAGTAATCATCTGTATTTCGCAGTCTATTTGATCAGTGGTTTTAAGTATTGCAGCCAGACTAATTTTCTCTTTAAGGATGGTTGAGTAACTGTCCTAATCAATTTTAACATTACTCAAGGGAGGAGTGATCTCCTTGTATACAACAGAGTCATACAGGGTCAGCATAACTGGAGAATGGTCTGAACTTAAATCAAAACTGGCCTCTACATTAATATATTAGATAATAGACCTTTAACAATGAAAAAATCAATTATATTAGGGTGTCTATTTAAGTCAGTGGGCTAGTAGCTGGAATTACCGCTGTATAGAAATTCATATTTAAAAGTTCTGTCGGCAAGAAATAACTCTTTTTCTTTTGTCAAAATATATTTATTACCACAGAAGGTGTGTTTGGCGTTAAAATCACCGCCGACAATGAAAGAGCTACCCAGAGTTTGTAAGAAATTGATGTATTCATCTTTTTTAATATTGTGTCTGGGTAGACTATATATTACAGAAGCGTTCAATTTATATCTTTTACATTCCACACTAGTAGCAGCTTGAATAGAAGAGAAGTAGAGCTCTTCGTAGTAATTAATATTAGATCTAACTAAGACAATAGGATCTCCATGTGCCTTGTTAGATGGATGAATGGTGTGGTAGGTTTCGAA
>NW_017304438.1:172283-181246 GCF_001594115.1 Trachymyrmex septentrionalis | reverse complement strand
AAGTAGAGCTCTTCGTAGTAATTAATATTAGATCTAACTAAGACAATAAGATCTCCATGTGCCTTGTTAGATGGATGAATGGTGTGGTAGGTTTCCGTATAACTTGGTTGGTTTCCTTAGTGGAATGGATTTCAGAGATCAAACACATCTATATTTTGGTTTTCTAAGAAGGTTTTAAGTTCTAATTTATGCTGACGCAGGCCATTGCATTCCATGTGGCAATTCGACTAGAATTATCCGCCATTATCTCCTCACAATTTTGGTAAGCGCTCTGTCAACACTGTTGAATTTCGACTTATAAAATTTTTCTTGATGGTCGATACGACTAATGAGTTTTTCTATAATTCCGTGATTTCAGAAGAAACGCTTTTTAAAAGTGATTCCTTAATTAGTCACTGTTTCCATGAGATGCTATTTCAGCATATATATTGTTAAAATTGTTCGATTTCAGAACCTTAGGTTTTATCCTAGGTGGAATCTTCTTCGAATTTTCTTGATGGAATTTAAAAATCTAATTTTTAACTTTCCCCATTAATTTCTTATTTTTGACAATTACATTTCTTCTGTTTTGCAAAAAAACAGTTGCTTTAACCGCACAGCTATAATTATAATTTGCAGTATGGGCCTCTTCGCAGTTGACGCACTTAGGTTCAGAATCCTTTGTTTTACTACATTCCGTTGTAGAGTGCTCGCCGGCACATCTGACAGCGGACTCTTCTGTAGCAACTGCTATGAACATAGTTGTAGCCTTGGCAATTCTTACATTGCACATCCAGGTCGTTTTTACGTATTGCGTCGATTTTCATCACTTAATAGCCTATGATTTTAATACCATAGATTTCTTTTATTGACTCAGAGTTGGCAAACGTGAGCATGAAGAGCCTGAGTCTAACATGGGATTTGATCCTTTTACCTTCATTAGTTGGATCTTTATTGAATATTGTCTTAAGGATATTAGTTGCCGATATAACTTTTAATCCTTTAGATTCCAAGTCCTGTACGATGAAAGTGGGATCAGTATCCAGATCAAGGGGCATCACTCTGATGGGGCGAGTATTTCTATCGGTAAAAGTATGCCATTCTATTTTTTACTCGGATTTCTTCATCTCATTGAGCAATAAAGTATATCTATGATACTCTTCTCATCTGAGCAATTAATCTTCAAGTCTCTAGAAGAAAGAGCCGATATTTTACCTTTAAAAGTCTCTTTGTGTAAACTATTACTTACTCTGTTGATATCTTTTAATTCACTAATATAAATTGATAGCGGAGCAGCTTCTCTCTTAGATATCCTAGAGGCTGATTGAGAAGAGAGATTTGATCTCGGTAGAGTATTTTCGTAGGCGAGTCAGAAGCCTTCCTCTTCTTCTTAGCCCTTTTTGATTTGAACTAGCCAATCATATTGGCTTTCGGTCTGCTTCTCTTTGGGGGAGTTAAATTCATCTGTATGGTAGGAAATCTTGCGATTCTCCAGGGTAGTCAATCTGTCTTCAAGAGATTTAACCTTGTCATACAGTAGACAATTTTCTTCTTCTAGAGATAAGCATTTCAATCTAAGTATCTCAGACTCATTGTAAGTATTATAATTCTTAAGTAATGATTGAAGAATCCATGAAGTCAATCTCTAAGGAGGGTGAATTTTTCAAGTTAGTACCTGGGCTGGCACCTGGGATAATGTGAGATCCTGAGATTGTTTTCTTTATTGCCAAAATAATTACTAGTTTTGGTCCACCCCGGATATTTTACGTTTCCGTTATCCTGCAGCCATAGCATGCATATCTTGCAGCATTGCGCAGAATCGATCGATTCTGTGCAATGCTATCTCATGATAAATTGGCAGCAGATATCAAGTAGAAACTGTTGAAATCACGTTATGATTTAAATAATAAAATATGTTGTTTTGCTTTTTAAATCATAAACGTGATAAATATTAAAAAACGTTTAAAAAAATTTCTTTTTTTTTTTGTTTTATTTTAACTTTATTAAAGGATTAATTTTATCTATTTTATTAATAGAAATTAATATTTTAATATTTTACATAAAATTATTAGATTCTTTCAATATTCTTAAGACATCTTAAAAATCGTAACCTTTGTCCTCTGTATAGCAACACCAATAATCATCTTCTTAGTACACTTGTTAAAGATCGTATCCTGGATAACATTTATTAAGATCAAGGTCATTGAAGATTGTTTCTCTTATTTTCATTTTTGCACTGAAAATTCATTTTTACGTAAAATTGAAAATAAAAGAAACAATCTCTAATGACCTTGATGATATTATATATATAATAACAAATGTTATTTAGGGCATGATCCTTAACAAGTGTACTTAAAAAATGATCATCAATGAACAACATTCAAGATTACTAGTCGTTAATCAGACATCTTGGATGATACTAGTAATGGGATATATTTACTACCTTTCAAGCCTTATAATTCAAAAAATACTTAACGAAAATGAACTTTATTATAGCGTTTTGAAAAGCTTTTACATCGATTCCTAAATTCCGGAATCAAAATAGTGTTCAATTAAAAAAAAAATCGATGTAACCTTGATTTGACTTTGGCGACGTCACCAAAGTCAAACTGATAAGATCATTGAATAGATTTTTTTAAACTTAAAATTTTCTAAAATATTTTTCTTAAAAAATGTATACTTTTCGAGATATTCAGCCCGGGAATTTTTGGCGGGCACTGTATATATAATTTATTAAATAAAGTGATATATTAAGAATCGTGAGACTTGCTTCAAAAAGTTTCAAGAAAATTTCTTTGACTCGATAGAATTTAATTTTGAGTTAAATTTATTTTCTTACAATTGTGTTTTTCATGTTGTTTGTTATATCGCAGGCAGATCCGCTATCGCAAAATCTTTTCTTTTTGGAGCCGAAGAGATGGCGACCGTTAAGAATGAAATTGTCGCCCATATTTACAGCTAATAAATTAAAGGAAATGTTTGCCTTAATGTCAGAGTGTGCCGACCATCTTATACAATATATGGACAAACTAACGAATATAGACAATTCAGTAGAATGTCTTGAGTTAACAACCAAATATGCAATGGACGTTATCGGTAATTGTGTCTTCGGCATTGAAATGAACGCATTATCGGACGAGAACAGCGAATTTCGTAAGATGGGAAGGGAACTATTCAATCCGTCCGGAAAAAATTTATTGCGAATTAAAAAATTAATCAGACAAATTTTTCCTTGGTTTTACAATATTCTCTTTGGTTATTTTCTGCCACATAGAAATGTTACCAAATTCTTCATACGTACTATAGTGGAAAACATAAATTATAGAGAAACAAATAATATCATTAGGAACGACTTTATTAATATATTGCGCGAATTAAAAAACAATCCAGATAAATTGGACGGTATTGGTATGTATTCATTGTATCTGCCATTATTTATTTTTCTTATGTTATAGAATATTTTATTTCTTGTGAAGACTGTACGAGATTGCATATATTTAAAAAAACTTTATAAATTGGTAAATTTATTTACTACAAAGGACCCAGCTCCAATGCTTTTGATCTTAACATATATTGTTAATCATCCCGAGTAACTGCTTTAACAACTAAGTGGCGCTCTCTTATAGTTTCTGAGATATTTAGAGTTAAACTATAATTTTAGTAATAAATTTAGTACTTACGGACAATCTTGATCTTGACATATGTTGTCAAAGTTATGATCTTGAGGAAATTTTAAACGTCTATCGGCATTCTTTAAAAAATTATTAATAAAATAAGTTTTACAAATGAACAATTTAAATTTTACAAATGAGTTTAATTTTATAATGACTTTTCACTCAAGGCAAGTTTCACTTCCATCCATCCCATTGAGGGATGTACGATGATTTATGCGAGTAGATCTTTCGCCTAAAAAGTCGCACGCATCTAAGCAGAGGAGAGATGAGGTGGATTTTGCTTTGCGCGGAAAGTTGTGTGCTCCTAGGCAAGGGGGAAGGTGGAGCTCACTTATAGCGTATTTCACTCATTCGATTTACTGACTCGACTCTGATTCAATAGTCTGTTCTGTTTAGCTGCAAAAGAAGAGCTAAACTGTGCAAGAAATACAATTAAAAAGAACAGATCGTTGACTCGGAGACGAGTGGAATCAGTAAGGGTCTCTTTCAACCTTGGTTAAGTTAATCGATGGTTATACGGGGCTCATTTAGACCCAGTTTCACTCATTATTACTCATTATTACTTAAAATAAGTTAAAAATTAACCATAAGTTTTGAAACTGGGCCTAAATGAGTCTCATGTAACCATCAGTTAACTTAACCGAGGTTAGTGAAAGAGACCTCTAATCGAATACGCTATTTAGTATGGAAAGTCGGACTTCCCTAAGTAGACGTGGACCTCACTTCATGTAGAAAGTCGGACGCCACTAGGGAGGGAGATGGAGTGAATCCATGATGGAAGGGATAACATGGACTGCGTTCCATTTAACGCTCATAACGCTCGTTATAAAATAAAAACGGACTATGAATACTATCTCATGTTCTGGCGTTTCATAGTTGCAGCCCTTAAACCTCATGAACATCCATAGATCGAGAGGGCGGAAATTTAGAGAGAGACACCGTTCAACTGCACAGTGTGTGCCACAGTACACATGTTATCCTTTTCACCATGAATCCTTTCACTATGGATGGATTTCGCTTTGTGTGGAAAGTCGTAAACGGATTGAGGCATTTTGATCATTCCAAGCGGATATCTTTGAAACTATGAGAGTTACGGGAAAAAATTTTATATAAAAGTTATATATATTTTTTCTTGGGGAAAAAAGGTGGAAATAACAGATTTTGCATATGGAGCATTACCAAGATTAGATCGAGGTCAACATGAATTTTTAAACAGGAATGATTATTTTTTGTCGTACATTCTTGTAGCTGAAGTTGAAACGTTTTTAAAACATTATAATAAAGTATTTTTTTATTAAGCAATTTTCGAGAGATGTATCTTAAAAAGTGCTTATTGAATCATGTAGCGTTATTCTTAATCAAAAACTGAGTCAAAAAATCCCGAGCCATTCTGTAATTTTTGCAATAGATAACAAAATATTAATTTCTAAACATTGCCAAATAACTGGATAAAATCAACACATGAGACAACTTTAAAATATCTTTTTGTATTTTTTATTGAATATCTTAAAGATGTTGTAAGAACAACGGGATAATCCCCGATATTTAGAATAAGGAGAGGGATGGTAGGAGGGGCACAATGAGAGTGAAAGCGATTAGTCGGATTCAAGCTCCGTTTTTGTTTGCAAGTATCGCCGAGTAGCCGAATTATCTCATTGGCATATTGGAATCTGGATTGAAGCGGTTCAGAAATTAATCTTGGAGCGCGAACATTGATTGCGAATAAGGAAACCTGGGAGTTGTTCCCAGCCTAAAGAAGCAGAAAACTTGTGGAATAAATTAAAAAAAATCATTCTGGAGGAAGCTCACAACGAAGAGAGAACTAGTAGCGCCGTGTGAGCATCGTCACTCACTCTCGAGTCGTGAATTAATTAAGCCCCTGGAATTGATTCTTTTGTTTATTGATGCGAGCTGTAAAGCTTTAGTAAAAATGTAGGCGATCGAGCGCGATTGTATTTGTACGAAAAATCTCTAAACTGATTGCAAAGACTTGTAAATTTTGTTCATTGATGTACGAAATCTGATTTATGTAACTTAAATGGAATAATTGCATGTAAGAATAATTTTAATATAATATCCGGTAAACGTTCAATTTAACTTTGATGTACTTTAGTTAGGCAATAAATGTATTTATCACGTTACAATGTTAAAGATATCTTAAAGTTAAATTAAAGAAAGTTCTTAAAGTTGATTAAAGAAAGTTCTTAAAGATATCTTAAAGTTGTCTTATGTGCCGATACATTTTACTCATTAGGTAACTAAAAAAAATTGCGAAAATGATAAAGGAATTTTTGGTTCAGTTTTTGATAAAAAATAGCTCTATATGATTAGTAGCCGCCTTTTAAGATATACTCCGTATATAAATTTTTAAGTAATAAATAATCTGTTAGAAAATTAAATTTATTTATAATAAGAAGAAAATAATATTTTAGATCTGACGGACGGTTTATTAGCTTCTCAAGCAATCGCATTTTTCGTTGGTGGTTTTGAAACTTCATCAACCACTATTACTAACGCACTTTATGAATTAGCATTAAATCAGGAAGTACAAGACAAATTGCGTGAAGAAATCGACGAGGTCTGTGCAAAACTTGATGGAAATTTATATGATGATATTAAAAAAATGAATTATTTAGATATGGTTTTTAAAGGTACATCATTTAAAAAAATAATTAAATAGGGAAATAATACGCTATTTTTGTTTTCGTCTATCTTTTTTCAAGAATATTACAGTATGATTTCATGCTAATAAACTTTAATCAACCTATTATAGTTTTTCAATGCGCATAAAAACATAATTTAACATTATTTTTAATGCAGAAACTTTACGGAAATATCCACCAGGAACGATTATTATGAGACAATCCTCATCGAGTTATACTTTTGATGGTACTAAAGTTAGTATACCGAAAGATCAAAAGGTATGGATTCCTATTTACGCGATTCATCGAGATCCGAATATTTATCCAAAGCCAGATGTTTTCGATCCAGAAAGATTTAATGATGAAGCTATACAGAGTAGGCACCCGATGTCTTACTTACCTTTCGGAGACGGACCAAGAAATTGCATTGGTAAAGATAAATAAATTTAAATATCACTTTTCGTTCTTTAATTTGTATATTAAAAATATTTTCAATCGGAAAATATTTTTAATCGAAACCTTTGATCTCATTTATACATTAAGAGCTTTTTTTATTTTCAGGAGCTCGTTTTGGTATTTACCAGACTAAACTTGGGCTTACAAAGATACTTCGGAATTACAAAATCGAGACTTGTGAGAAAACTCCAATACCTTACGTAAATGATCCTAGAGCATTTATATTAGCACCAAAAGGTGGACTGCACTTGAAAATGATTAAAATTAACCGGACATAGTTCTTCCCTAATTCTCTACAAAAAGTATAATAAGAAATGGAAGAAATCTATCATATAATGATAGGAGTTATTGATGTATTGTTATAATTCTTATTGATTTTTTTAATGTGTATTTTTAATGTGCATTATCATTTTTCACTTGCTAATTATTAAGTAATTTAACTTACGTTTATTAATTACGTATTTTATAAAATCCATTGCTTTCTTCTTTATTAGTTAAGGTAAATATATTTTTAAGATAACATATATATTGAAATTAGCAATCTATAAAGTATTAAAATTAACTGCGAATATTAAACATGTACATTACAAATAAATTCAATTATACGTTAGATTTTAACCTTTATTAAACTACTAAATTAAGATTAAAACCTTTATTATGTAATCTAACCAATCTTGTTTTAGTATATAAATTCAATGTATATGATTAGACGTAATCCGTAAATTGTAATGATATATCGACCAAAAAACTTATGCTCTTAGGCCGTAAAAATTGGGTTTTGCTCAATTCACTTAGACGCATTCTACAATAAGCCATTAGTCATAAATCAGAAGTTAGAACCTGGAAATTGACGACTGTAATTGATCAATTTTCAACTTCTAACTTCTGATTTATGATTAATGGCTTATTGTAGAATGCATGAATCGAGCAAAACCCAATTTTTAATGTGAACGATTAAAGACTAAAAACTGTGCAGTTTAAAGACAGAAATAAATTATTAAACCTCATTCGGTTTACGGCTGAAGACCTCCTAAAATTAAATTATTGTGGACTTAAAGCCTTTCATGCCTTTTCATGCGCAGCACGCTGCGGTCGCAAAAATATCATGTGATGCCGATTTTTCATAATTGCTTTCGTTGCATTTATTGCGCACAGAAAGAAATAACGGCAATAGCATATGTATTAAAGTTTAACCTCAAATATATGTCTTTTATTTGCTCAACTCAAAAATTAATATGAAAAACTTAAAAAGCTAAAAACTTTTAATTATTATGGTAATTATTCCTGCACATAGAACGCGGCAAAGCTTGCCGCGCGGCGGAAGTTGTCCATACTAACTAATAATTCTATAAAATATAATAAATAAAATGCCAATTTGACCCGACACTGGTTATTAGTGTGTAATACATATGTATATGTATAATATTATTTATTCAAAGTGAATATTAAACGTATACGTTACGACCTAAGATACATTTTTAATAAATTAATAAATTTTCATATAACAGTCAATTCTGCTTTAGAGATTCGATACATCTTGATGAAGGAATTTGTCATTACGATATGCGTTGTAGTATAATTAAACATTGCATAGAATATAATTATTTTACACTTTGATCAATTAAATAATCGAATTTGTATATTTGATTATATGGATCCATTAATAAATTATTTAAACCTTCTTTAATTTTACAAAACTATTTAAATAATTTAATATTAAAAATGAGTGCTACTCAAACACTGTGTTTTATAAAATACAGTATGTTTGATAAGAGCGTGTACGGCAAAACTCAAAAACTTAGGATAATACATAAATTGGAAAAATTTGTACACATTATGCATGATATAAACTGCGATGCTTTATTATTAATAAGTTGTCCAGTCGCCTCCATTATGAATAATTGATTGTCATCTCCGAGGCATACTTTCTACTAATTTTACAGCATAATCTTCAGACAACGATCTCCATACAAATCGAATCTGTCGAATTAACTGCTTGACGGTCCATATTTTCTTTCCTCGGAGCTTAAACTTTATAAGCGCCCAAACATTTTCAATTGGATTTGCATCTGGCGACTGTGAAGGCCAATCCAGTACGTCAACGCCATTTTCTTGTTTCCACGCAGTACAAAGTCTACTCCGATGTTTCGGATCATTGTCCTCTTGCAGTAGCCAATTTTCATTTTTCTTCGTAAACCACCTTTGGGCAGAT
>NW_017304438.1:171361-171750 GCF_001594115.1 Trachymyrmex septentrionalis | reverse complement strand
CCTTTTGTGACAAAAGTCAAACGATAACTGAGGCTTTCTAGACAAAGCATCTTGGGAGAAGAGCCCCGCTATTGGCTCGCGTTCATATCCTCTCTCTAACGGTTTCGAGAAAAAAGTATTGCCGTACACGCTCTTATCAAACATACTGTATTTTGATCTTTTAGTAAATGATTTAGTTCCTGATAATGATTCTTTTGGATATTATATAAACTTTTAAAAGAAATCATTGAGGTAGTGTTTGTCAAAAGTAATTACAAAAATCAGCTAATATTTTACGAGTACTTGTTAATAAATATCATAAATTATATTTATAAATAATAAATGACAATTTGAAATCAAAGTATCGAATTTATATTGCTCATGATCTTCTTTTTTGACTTGTATTGTAT
>NW_017304438.1:157863-170992 GCF_001594115.1 Trachymyrmex septentrionalis | reverse complement strand
ATATATATATGAAATTTTTTCTATTAAAATAATTTAATTGTCTCGTAGATCTTGTTCAATTAAATTTAACTGCGCTTTTGTTTTAGAATTTTTGCCTGTTTAAAAATACAACCGCAAGATTTCAATGTTATTTATCACGAGATTGGTCACATACAGTATTACATATCAAAATCACTTTTTAAAAATTATTTTAACTGGTTCATATTTATTGTATATTATAAATTCAAACTGCCTATCGTTATCTTGATAAAAACTGACTATTTTTCTAATACAAATTGCTTCTTACCATTATGAGAATCCTAAAGACACCCCTATTAAGCTGGACCCCCGTCATTCTGCAGCGAAATTTCACATCAATTTCGTCCATAACAATCTTTATGCCGTGTAAATTCGAGCGTACTTATGTACAATTTGATACGTAAGTGATAAAAGTATACAAATAAAATTATATAACAAATAATTTGATATAAATAGGTATTACTTAGAAAACTTTTTGCAAGTGCAGCTATTCAAGGAATGTGTGAAGCATCCTTGAATGTACCCGTTAGTTCTACGGCATTTAACTTTTACCTCTTCACAAATGCGACTATTGCGATTTATTGTTCAAAGAATGCGGGAACGTTCTTAAGGTTGGAAAAAGATTCAACTGCATAAATTCTTATAAAATAATTTTAATTCTGGTTTTCTTCGAAAATAAGAAAAAAAAAATAAAAAAATAACTTCCCTACAATATATATCTAAATGCTTTATTTGATTATGGAAAACATAGAAAATAATATACGAATGTATATAAAAGTGATTGTGACTCAGTTTACGCTTTCAGTCGATCATGAAATTCGGAAGTAAAGCAAATTGGAGAAACGCGCTATATTTTATAACAGGATATTCCGAATATCGCATAGAGCCACTTTTATCTTACTACAAACCAGTCCATGAGTGGCTTCAACATGAAATGGAATGTCACAGGATTCCAGTTGGCTGGGATTGAAATGAATTGAGTAGCTAGAGTTTTTCCATGTGGAAAACCCGCATCATGTGTTTTCTTTTACTGTATTTAAGAATGACACCGATTACTTAGTTGTATTCTGGAGTCTGGTATAACTAAGAGATCGTTTGTTAGCGATATTGTCACAGGTTTGTTGCATTTAATTCTTGTCTTGAACCCAAACCTTCATTCGTAAAAATGTCGAATTCTTCTCGATTTGCAAGAGCATTACGGACATCGTTCAGCGTAATAAGTTTGGGACATCTGCAATATAAATTAATGAAATACATGACAAGTTGTTATTTACAAAATGCAATAAAGATACAAAAAGTATAAGTACTCATTTCCATTATTTCTTTCCCAAGCTTTTGCCAATGATGATCGAGTAAGATCTTCCACGAAACATTCGACAACCTGAACAGAATAATAACAGTGACAATGCAATTTTTATTCTAATACAAAAGTAAGTATAATTTATATCAGAAATATTTACCTGCATTATTACGCGACTAGCTGCACAATATAGAACACCAGGGATAATCTCCTCCGGTTCGATTTTAATGCCAATTTCTTGCGCAGTGTCGCACACGAAATTATGGAACGGTAGCAAATTTTCATCAAGTTCAATCGGTATTAATGTAGAATCAGTTGAACAATTGCTATTCTTGTTACTACTGTTTTTTCTTCGATCGATTGTAATTCTGCGAGGACATTCTTTAATACTCTCAACGTCAATTTCTTCGTCATTGATATAATTATCTGACTGACGATTAGGCTCTCGTTGGCAAGTCTGCAACCATTTTTGCAACGCAATTGGTTCCGTATATGTGGATAAAATCATGGTGGATATCATGGTATCGGGTAGTTTTTTCATATCGCTTGTTCCTGCTGTTTCCTGAACGCCGAAGACACTTTGGCTCGGTGTATAACCGTGCAGTCTCGCCCATAGCATAATCTCTTTGATGCTCCACAATTGATCACTTAAGATCAACTTCATTTGTAGAAAACTTCTAATCATCTTTGCGCGGTACCACTCTATGGCTCGTTGCTTTCCGACGTTGTACGACAAGTATTCCTCTTCGCTGTAACACGCATAAGGATGCAACCGTCTATAATCGGGATCGCGAACGTCTTGTGTAACAATCGGCAATCGACGTATGATAAATCGTATCAATGCCTCCATATCAGCGATATTCGCGGTATCAATCGACTGGAGAACCGCTTCATACAGATCCTTTTTGCTCTGGATTTTGAATTTGTCTTTACCCAGCGTGATCTTCGTCCGCTGTACAATGGTCTTATTCTCTGATTTTGCGCACGATACAAACTCTTGTTTGCCAATCAACGGAATGCCTCCTATTGCCTCGGCGCGACTGTAATTGTATCGTGAATCGTGCGAGTCCACTATTTTCAAAATCGGCACGTTCTCGTTAACGTTCAGCAGCAGACTATTAGTGTCTTTCAGTTTGAGTAATGCTGTCCTTTTTTTGTTATTGTTAACGGTATCTTCCTGTTGTGCATTTATCTTAACATTAGGCAGCTTTTTCAGGATGCTAACGCCCTGAGAAACAGGAACATTTAGTTTTGCGACGCTCGGAACAGAAACTTTAATACCATCGACAAGCATCCTCAAATTTTCTCTAGATTTTGATGGAAGAATATTTGTGAAATCCACCGGTACCGATTTTTCATCCTTCAATAGAAGTATATGCTTACTGCTTGATGCGATTATGTTCGGTGGTATGGAGATTTGCAGAGGTTTTAAATGCAAATTGCAGGTTTCCGAAGAATTTGCAGTTTTCTGTAAATTGTTGAAACAATCGAGTGAATTACCGAACGATTTACGGAAACCATTAATAGCCGTCACTGTATTATTGGCCGAAGGAGTTTCTAAAATTCTGAAAGTATCACTTTTCGAATTTTGTAAAGATTTGTCTGTATCGGATAATAGATCCTTTTGACTATTGTTCTCTTGGAATGCTGCATTTACTGACGTCACTTGTGAATCATTTATAATTATATTTGAAGATGCCAAAGACTGGTAATTATTGGAAGACTGAATATCACCATTAACTCTATGTGTGGAAACTATTATATCAGATGTCCTTTTATTATTATCGATTGTTGAATTAATCGACGTTTTGTTGCCATTTTCCGGAACGTGTTCCACCGTTATGTTTCCTTCTCTTACTGTAAAATGACGAGAGTTAAAATACTGTCCGCAAAAATAATTATGATCATGTTTAATATGACATATTGCTTCTCTATGTTTATCATTAGATATGTAAGTGTTTAATGTGTCTTTGGATTTAGTTTTTATTCTTTCTGAATTTTTGATCAACATTAAATCCAATGATGAATTATATCGTTCATGTACTTCCGAATCAGGTATTTCTTTTTTTACTTGAATTTCCTTGAAAATGTTAGGCTGTGACATGTTCCTAAATTTCTCTGATTGTTTATCGATAGATTCAGAACTATCATTTAATTCTAGTTTTACGAAAGTATCATTAATTGAAGATTTACGATTATTATTCTGCTCGGAATTATAGGACTCAGCCGTATGAATCCACACATCGACCAAAGTTTCAGAACCCAAGGTTTGCAATCCTGTATAAGTACGATCCAATTTCAGATGATGAATTATATCCATGGGCTTATTCAAGGTATTCTTAAAGTGCAATTGCACTCTAAGAGGGAACTCGCCCCATCCCCGTCTGGACAAATGAAACGGGTACGATGTGATCTCAACGATGTCATTTGGATGATAGCTGGGATGCAGGAAGAACCTCACCTTGCTGACGAAAGTGCTGATGTTAGCTTTCTCATCTTTGTCCCCACGCACATACATCGTCCACTTGTGACTAGACGCATCCTCTCGCCAATCCGGCGGGATCCACTTGGAAATATTGCCGACGATAATACGTTTGCGGACCTTATGACTATTTCCGCGAGACGGACTCTTCTCAGGCAAGCTGCTCTTTGGTGGTACGTAACGAGGTATCTTGCGAGGTTGAAACTCTTCATCCAGCATTTTTCGCTTTTCACCTTGTGACGCACCATCACTCTTGTTTGCATTTTCTTCGATTTTAAGTATGTTATTAAACGCGGTACTTGCGTCCGATTTGTCATCATACAAAAATCGGGGATCGGTAGATGTTGATGGTACTGCAAAATCTGTGTAACCAGCGAATTTAGGACTCTTTCCAAGTAATGTTTTAATTGCAGGATGGATCCTCGTTTGTTTTGTTTCCACAGCTTGGGAAATTTGACATTGCTTGCGATTGTAAAAATTAGTAATTATGATGTAACGCAACAGATGAAAAATCTTCAGAGCTTTGTGTAATCTCTCCTGTATCTGCAAAATTTCCTTCTCCTTCAAATCAATTTCCAGTGAAAATTCCTTTTCTATGATTGCAGTTATTTTTTTTGCAGTAGTGTTCCTTGCTAAAGAAAAAAGAAAACAATATTATTTAGACACATAATCGTGAAGTATTCTTAATAATAAATGATTTATTAAGATACAGTACTATAATGCACAACAAGTAAGAGTTAAAGTCTGTAACAGTCGAAGTTGAATCTTTGATGCTTAAATAAGGTAAATATACAGTATAATGCTCTCACCTCTGATTTTCCCGTAATTTTGTAAATTTGTGTATTTTCGCATAGAATTCTGAGAAGGAAAATCGTCGCTCAAATCAAAATTTTTTGATGTCGGTAAGTTGGAAAATAATAATTTAATGATATTTAACTACTGCGTATGCTAATTAATGTTGTTATTCATAAATTAAATATGATTAAAATAATTTATTAACCTCATGATATTCTATCATAGTTAATTTAATGTTGTCATTTATGTATTAATAATATCAGTTCAATTATAAATTAAGTATAAAATTCAGTCAAACAAGCAGAGAATATGCAGATATACATTTTGAATTACAAACTATTATCTACTATAGTTTAAATTATATAAGGAAATTCGTATTTTTAACTAATTAATTAAAGCAGAGAATATGTAGATATGAATTTTAAATCAGAAACTATTTTCTGCTATATATATACATATCTATCTTTCGCTATGATTTAAGTTAGTTTATCAAAAAATTAAAAGTAAGAAGCGGGTTAATGAGAGTAAAGCATTGAAAACGTAAATAATAAACGAAATTGACCTTCGTTGTTGTTGTAGCTCCCACTGGATTTATTAATCATGTACAATAATACATATGTGCAACAGTACATATATGATGACTGGTAGGGTTCTCTCGTCGAGGATTCAACTTATTTCTATTATGTGATTATTGCTAAAGATGACTCGAATGTGAATCAAAACATCCAAATTAAATTAATGAAGATTTACACATACAAATTTGCACAACGTTTACAGCGCTTTATTCTCATTAGCCCACTCTTTACTTTTAATTTTTTGACATTTTCGAAAATACAATTTTTAGTTATTATTTAAGGTTGTCTTACTTTTTTAACTATACAGTTTATATGATTCAAAATGTATATCTGTGTGCATATTCTGTGCACATTCTTTAATTAATTAAAACACGAATTTTATTATATAATTAAGTTGCAATTTTCTTGTATTGATATAATTAATTTATAACTGAACTGATTATTTCATAAATAACAGAAATAATAACAACAGGCTAAAAAAATAGTTTAACCTAATTTAATCTAATTAATAAATGACAATATTATCGAGCAACGAGAGACAAAAATTGTTAGTTTCTTTTCAGAAAATTCTGAGAATGTTTCAGAATTTTTTTAGAATTTTTTAATACCAATATAAAAGAAATAGTATTTTCTCATGTTGAAAAAAATAAAAAAATGCAATACTAAAAAGTTGATAAAAAATTCTTAGAGTTAATTTTTGTCTCTTGCAGTTTTTCTGTAAAGTTAGTAGTATTTGAGTAAAAAATTGAAGACTAGTATTCAGCAATTTTTAGTAATTAATATCTTGTTAACTATTTCGAAAATTACAAAATGGTAAAGGACTTTTCGACTCAATTTAGTGCTATCTATCTTTCTGTGAATTATTGCTAGAGTCTCGCTGGATATCCGGTATAATTATAATTATGATCATAATTGTATTTATAATTGTAATTATATTTATTATAATTACTATCATTGCAACTTATATTAGAAACAAAGCCTTAAGGAGTCGATAATGACACGTATGTAACGCATATTGCATTTTCGATAGAGGACATTTTGACCGCCTATATTTCTAAAATTAGTTATAGGATCAAGTTGTACCCATTGAGACATTTGTTCAGAATGACTACAACATCAAAAATTCAGCCAATTCGACCAAAAACACTTTTTCATATTTGTACGAGGTCCTTTACAAAATTACAGGAAAATTATAGATGGGAGTATTATATTGCATATTTACCTTAAATCATCTATGTGAATTTATGTACTTTAGCACATATAAATATATAGTCATTTGAACTGCACACTCATTTGGTTTTTCAGACTCAGAAACTGAAATACTGTAGTATTATTACAAATTAAATTGATAAGAAATTTAATAATTTGATGCTCAATCAAGGGATCTTATTTGAAAATGTTAATGTGCTGAAAATCAGTTAATTTATTGTGAATGAAAAATACTACCTCGATCGGGAGTCTAACTCAGATCTCTAGCATTCCATGCGAGCGTCCTAAGCCTTTAGACTAACTAAGATCCAGCTTCAATCATTATAGGCTTTAACTCTTACTTGTGTATTTTTAATAAGTTAAAAATTGCGCCGCTATATGAATAAATCAAATGTAAGTAAAGAAATATAGTTGAGGCTATCTTGATGTCTAATATTTAGGGGAAACCAAGATGGTCACCATGGGTCACAGGATATTATCATCGATTGTTTAACATAACATGTTTAAATTAATACTACTAGTATAATACGACTGTTACTTCATTGTCCATATTTTTTATCTAGGTGGCAGTGATTAAATTCCATTGTATCAAAAAGCATCAATCAAATTAATGGTTTTCGTGGTGCAATAGTAACTTTTTAACCACATAAAAATGTTTTAATATTGTTTTTGTAGTAGAAGATACATATATGAAGATAAGGTGCAAGTTTATGCGCATTTTTTTTCAACTTACTATGTAACAAGTGATAATGTAACATTTATTTTGTATAGTTTTCTATTAAGTGTATAATTAAATGTATAATTGGGGTACCATTGATCACATACATTAATTATTCATGATGAAACGGGAAAATACAGAAAATATATGTATACTTTTAAAAGTAAGTTGAAAAAAAATTCGCAGAAACATTGTACTAGTAGTATTAATTTTATTTTATCGTAATAAATTTTTTATTTTACATTAATGGTTATTTCTCATTTGTTTTCTTATAACTTTCTATTTTATTATTTAATAATTATTATTATATATAATTATTATTAGTTGTAATTATATTTTATTGTATGTGACTAAGAATGTGTAAGTGTGTTAATTGAAAAAAACTTTCCAATTTTCATCCGTTATTTCTTGCATAATCCTACTATTTTGTGTATGGGGCACCATGGATCATTTCTTAGAAAATATGTTTTTATTTTTTTCTTAAAAACTAATAAATATTTACTAAATATACTTATTAAATTTTAAAATATGCATTATGCTTTAATTATAAAAAAAAGATACAAAAATTTTTATATTTAGATGCACTTTTAAGAGTTTGAATTTTTATGACTCATGATGCTCTGGTCTCCCCTACATGTAAATTTTTAAATATCTTTTCCAATTATATAAACTATCTGCTGATTACTATCAGATTTAAAATACAATAAAATGAAGCTGAAATAATATCACAAAGTAAACTTGTCAATTTAATAATGATACTAATAAGCATTTTAAAACATAACACAGAATTTATTGCAAAAAATGTAATTGTAGCTAGAGTTTAAACCTGAAACTATCCGACTATCTAGGCTATATGATACATTATGTTACATTAGTATAATCTATATAACAAAATTTTTTTAATTTACTAAGGTTTGAGAATTCAAACTACAAAATTTTTATTCACTTACATGCACTAATTCTGAAGAATCAATATGTGTAATAAATTAAGGTAATATTCAAGAAGAGTGACTTCCTTATCAATTTTGATGAAATTAAGTTTATTTGCGTTTTTACACAAAATGAACGAATCTAGCAAAAAAAGTGTTGCTCTGCTTTATGCACTGAAATATTAAACGTTATAATTAACGACTATTGAGGGCTGTTTTCTAACTAGGACACAGAACATTACACTGTGTGCCATTGTGTAAGATACTTATTAAAATACAATTTAGTTTCATAGCGTCACACCAGAATGCATTGTAATCTTCCATTCTTAGTCTTATAATTATTTAGTGTATCAATAATAGATTTATGATTTTTATTTAGACTTAAAACAAATATTAAGAACAGGAATAAATATTAAGATTTCATTCTATCAGATCACATTCTATCAGTTATACTAGAAAATACGGTTTTTGATAGATTGAAATCTCAATATTTATTCTTATTCCTAATATTTCCTTCATTGTGCATAGAACTTTAAGCTATAATTTTTTTCTAAATTGGTCTATTACTATGATACAGTGTTACTCTGTTTGACACACACACATACACACACACGCGCGCGCGCGCGCACACACTGTAAAAAACTATGTATGAGCGTGTAAAATATGTCAATGTTACTTCTTAGTAAGTTATTTAGTAGTCATACTTATTTTGCAGTAAAACCTTCAAAAATCGCCAAGGGTACATTCCAAAACATCCTCTCCGAGGATTTTATTCTATATACTATAGTATACGTTACTATATATTTCGAATAAAATTTTCCTCAGAGAGAACGTTTTGGAATGTACCCTCGGTGGTTTTATTGCAAAATAAGTATGACTACTAAATAATTTTTTGAAAAGATGGTAACATTGACATATTTTACATGCTCATACTTAGCTTTTTTCTCTCTCTCTCTCTCTCTCTCTCTCTCTCTCTCTCTCTCTCTCTCTGTGTGTGTGTGTGTCTGTGTGTGTGCGCGCGCGCGCGTCGAGCAGAGTATAACCACTGTGTCATGGTTGGGACACTTTGTATAAGACACAGTGTTAGGAAATCTATCACAATGTGAAGTATTACAACACGAGCATGTGCTGTGATCAGTTTGTCATAAATTGCATCTTAATGCAGTCAATCAAATATTTATTTAAAAAAAACATATGTTAAAAAAATTCTACCCTGCTCTTGCTATATGTGAAAAGTTGGAAACTTACATGGAATCGTTCATGGGTTTAAAACTTTCCACACAAAGGATAGTTCCACATAGGTTTCTAAATTTGCGTCAGATGTAAACTTCGAAATTTATGTAGAACTGTACTTCACGTGGAGAGTTGTAAACCCATGAGTGCATTCCATTTCACGCATGATGCATCATTTATCCTTGTTTTTCAGCGAATGTTAAACAAGAATAAATAATGCATCATGCACATCATGCGTGAAACAGAATACACCCCATGGATAATTCCACACGAGTTTTCAACTTTTCATGTATAGCAAGAGCATAGCAAGATCTTTTTAAAAAATTTTTTTTTAGTAAATATTTCATTGACTATGTTAACACGGTTTGATTTACGCCGAAGTGATTATAATACATAAGTGTCGCAATATTTCACAGCTGTGACAGATCTCAATAATCATTAACTTTAACATTTATTATCTTGATCCATGGAGCAGAGCCATACTTTTTGTTTATCAGATTCATTCATTTTGTGCAAAAAATGTATCAAATAAGCTTAATTTCATCAAAATCGATGAGAAAGTCATTCTTCTTCAGTATTACCTAAATTAATATTATTAATAGAGTTAATATATTTAATGGAAACATTAATAAGACTCTAGTAAAAGTTAATGTTTACCATTTTCTTCATAAATCTTCTGATGAGCTGGGTCATTGGAGGTTGCCGAAACATAATCAGGATCCTGACCGTTTAGTAATTCTTCAGGAGCACTCATTTATTGGGTTTACGCTTTGCTCAAAGGAATAAAAGTCATTTCAATACACAGCACTTTTACCTACGTTGAAGTTGATATTTAAAAGTACAAGATGGATGTCAAGCAAGTCTTTTGATGCATGTACATAAAAGTTAAATTTATATTTTTTTTATCATTTATTAGCGCCGAGTTTTTTAAACGTTTAGATGCATATTCTGTCACTCTTGTAAATAAAAACCGAGACACTACTATATCTTCAGATAAAAATTTCGGAAAAATTTCTTCGAATAGGTTAGAGTTAAATTTAATTGATTTCACTTGTGCTATCGTTACAAATAGTCCATATTTGTAAGCGAGGAACAATTTACTAAAAGAAAATACCAGCATATATGTCTATGAATATCAAATAAAGATATACAGTTGCCGGACTGTAAAAATTGATACCGATAGAATACAAACATCGTTGTCAATTGTTGCAAAGCATCGCATGCGTGTATCACGTGTCCATGTTGAATCAGAGTTGCCAGATGCCTTTATCGATTTCCCCCTAGAGCAACCTCGGTTTTCTCTAAATATCCCTAAATTAGTTTTAAAAAAATCTGAGATTTCTTTCTAAATGCTGAGTTCAGGTCAAAGAGAAACCTGAGAGATAACGGTCCAAAATCTGTAACCGCAGAATGCTGTTGCGCACTACTGCTCTCTGACAAAGAGAATGCAAACTACATAGCAACATCCACTTTTCTTAGGGTACATCATTCACTTTTCAAGACTGAAGATGATAAATCGATGTTTGATTTGCTACATGTAACACGATTATATGAAATATCGATTAAAAAGTGGGCGATGTATTCTTAAAAAAGCGGATGTTGCTATATAGTTTGCTACACTTGATCCATTTTGTCAGAGGGCAATAGTTTGCAGCAGCATTTTGTGGTTACAAGTTTTAGACCATCATGTCCCCTCTCAGGTTTCTCTCTGGTTTAGGTAGTCGATTGAGTACCTTGAAATAAGAAAAAATTACAAAAATAAAAATTACAAAAGTGAGCAAATCCACTAGATATTGACCAATTAAATTGTGTATATTCTAGTAAATTTACTTGCTTTTGTAATTTTTACTTCATTCGAGATATATAATCAATTCCCAGGCCTTCGACTATAACAGAGAGAAACCTAGAGGAGCCATGCCGACCTTTTTCCTATTATCATGGAGTATAGAAAATAAGAGGTCGAACTTACATGGACGAGGCTCTCAAAAAGCATAGTCAAAAGTGATCAACTGAACTAGTTCGATTGAGATATCGCTTTTGTTCCACCACACCGTTTTCGCAGTTTGCATGATAGATTATATCAATTTTACATGAACATGCGCTATTCTTCATGCAGTTTTAATGAAATTCTATTCTTATGCCTAATTTACACTGGACGCAGCAAGCGTCAAGCAGCGGAGCAGCAACTAATCAGTGAAGCGATATTTACAATGGCGTAAACAATATCGCCTTGCTGGTTGATTGCTGCTCCGCTGCTTGACGCTTGCTGCGTCCAGTGTGAATTAAGCATTACATATGTTCAGTTGTGTGCGCGTAAGAATATATGAGAGGAGTTTTGCGCCGTCTACCAAGCACCACCAATACTAATTCAGAAACCTGATTTTGGCTGTGGTCAAAGTCTCGCTACAAATGCTTTGAAGCATTTGATGAACCAATTAGAAGAAAGAATTTTCAAACAGATCAATAAAAGAACGCTTCAAAACATTTGCAGCATCGTGTTGACCGTACCCTTTGACAAAACAAAGGCTTTTTCAAAGCCCAGTTCGGCCTCCTTATTCTCTCCTATGTTTATACACCATATTATAAAATACATAGGGTACGTTCATTTCATGGACGTATAAATATCTGGACGGAGCGTAAAGACTAAACACAAGGCACAGGCAATAGGCACAGGCAACAGAGAATAACGAGCTGTTCAATCAGGATATCATCATAAAACTTTTTTCCTAGAATGAAAAGTGAAAAGTGAAAAATTTCTCCATTAACTTTTAATGATTAAAATTTTCACTTTTTACTTTTCATTCTAGGGATAAAGTTCCATGATTGAGCTTTGATATATAAGTTTGATATTATATTCCAGAGTTCTGATTGGACTGGCTCGTTATTCCCTGTTATCTATGCTTGCTTGTGCCTATTGCCTATTATGTTTAAGCCTTAAAGCCAGTTTATGAGCGAGGGGACCGAGATCCATGCGGCGAGAGGGTCAGCCATCTTGGGTGTTTTCCAACAACGTACATAGATGATACAGTATCTTACACAAAGTGTTCCAACTATGACACAGTGGCCTAGTTTCCACCGAAGATTTAATCAGACTTGTAAGAACCAACTACAGTTGAGTATTCCCCTATTGTTCGACTGTAACAGGGGAATACTCAACTGTAGTTAGTTGGTTTTTACATTCTGATCCGGATTAAATCCTCAATGGAAACTAGGCCAGTGATACACTGTTCGACACAGTAAAAAGCTAAGTACAAGCGTATAAAATATGTCAATGTTACCAACTTTTCAAAAAGTTATTTGGTAGGCGTACTTATTTTACAATAAAACCTTCAAAAATCGCCAATTCTGAAAAAAATTATAACTTAAGTCTAAATAAAAATTATAAATCTATTATTGATACGCTAAATATAATTATAAGAATAGAATGGAAGACTGTAATGCATTCTGGTGTTACACTAAACTGCGTTCTAACAAGTATTTTACACAGTGGAACACAGTAGGATCAATTCTGTATCTTGAAACGAGATAAAAATTACAAAAGTGAGCAAATTTACTAGGTGTTGACCAATGAAATTATCAATATTCTAGTAAATTCGTTCACTTTTGCAATTTTCACTTCGTTTCAAAATACAGAATCGATCCCAGTAATGTCTCAGTGTTTTTGTTGGAAAACAGTCCTTGTCTGGCGACATTTTAGCGCTTTAGTTGAAAAAATATATGTATTAAGATATTATTTGTATTTCCAGTGTATAAAAATAGGATTTTGTGTGAGGCAAAGTTAATTCAACGGTTGTGTGTAATTAAAAATAATTTTCGGTTTATATTAAAAGAAGTGGCGGCTCTCTCCTCTCTTAAAATCTTAACTCTCTC
>NW_017304438.1:146241-157763 GCF_001594115.1 Trachymyrmex septentrionalis | reverse complement strand
TGTTGACCAATGAAATTATCAATATTCTAGTAAATTCGTTCACTTTTGCAATTTTCACTTCGTTTCAAAATACAGAATCGATCCCAGTAATGTCTCAGTGTTTTTGTTGGAAAACAGTCCTTGTCTGGCGACATTTTAGCGCTTTAGTTGAAAAAATATATGTATTAAGATATTATTTGTATTTCCAGTGTATAAAAATAGGATTTTGTGTGAGGCAAAGTTAATTCAACGGTTGTGTGTAATTAAAAATAATTTTCGGTTTATATTAAAAGAAGTGGCGGCTCTCTCCTCTCTTAAAATCTTCACTCCCCCTTCTCCCTACTGGAAGGCTTCGTCCAGATATTCATACGTCCATGATTCGTTTATGCAGTTACTACCGTAGATGTCGTTCGTTTATTCTATCTGCGAAGGCAATTGCAACGCAGTTTGTCATTTGTTCACGTAGGGATGTATACCATCTGCGCAGCTACCTCGGAGGTCCTGTTTAGGATGCTCTGCTCGCAGTACTGTGTAAATAAACTACAAACTGCGCTGCAGTTGCCTTGTAAATTAGATATCTTGCTATTCTTAATACCGCCAGCTATAATAACCGATTGTATTACTAAAAATGCACTCGCATTTCATTTTTACAAACTTTGTTTTTGAAGGAAATCGAAATAACTTCAAATCGTTATCAAAACGATAAAATATCGATGACCTAATAAATTTTACATAATTTTTTTGTTTAAAAGTCTGGCGATGAATATATTCATCTTCCTTTAAAGAATGTTTATAAAGCATAGATAACGAAATAAGCTTCAAATTTCGAGCAATATTTCGATTCGATGGAATTTCGTGATTTCAACATCAATTTGATGTCGATTCGATGAGTCATTTCTCGTTGGGGGTAAATTATTCTGTGAGACAAAGCGCCACTAAAGTGACTTTCCACGTTCAATAGGACACCTTGCATTGAAATCCGTTTCTACGCACATATCAGCGGAATCTTATCTAATCGATTTTCTGAGTATTGTTATTTGCAGAGTCATTGTATCAAATCATATTTAATGCTCTACAGAAGATGAATCCCGAACATATACCGTTTCCACAATTCATCGTGACATACTTTATTTTGCGTTTCGTCATGCTAGAGCATCCTCTTATAATTTCGCTCGATCTAGACACCAGTTAGTATTAATCTCGAACTTACACTTCCGAGCTAATATAAGTTCACTTATAAGCGCTAACACTCAATACGGCAACATCACCAATATATAATTACATCGTATTGCCATCCGCAATCAGGTATGTTATTCATTGCATGTATCAACATTAAAATGACAATTTCAGTAAGGAAAAAACAAAAAAGAAAGCAACTTCTGTAATTTCAATCTCGCAACATATATGTTAAAAGAAATTAGTTTATCATGTCAATTCATTATCATCAAACGAAACTGTTTACCAGAATCGAATAAAAAAGCAGAGAGGAATTGATTTCGCTGACGTTTTTCTCCTCTTTACGAAACGTCATCGTCAATGCGATAACTAAAACGATATTGATACCAATGTACTGTATCACCAAACAGTATTATTCAATTTATCTTTTAGGTATTATGTACGTTGTGCGTTATAAGCATTCAAGCATTGCAATGATGCGCCTTTGATGAACCTTTCAAAATTGTTAACTGTTTACAACGTGTACGTACGTGTATATACGTCATATGTGTGCCCATTTAAATATTTGTATTCTTGCATGTGTCATTAAGATGATTCTTTAGTAAAATATCGAAAATTTGGGGCGCCTCATTAGAGCCCAGCCAAAGTCACAAATATCTGCTTAATTTGGATAAAATATTAAAATATGTATATTATAATGAAATAGTATGAAATATACCCGGGGAAAAATATTTTATATATAATTATATATAAAACTATCTATAATTGTGTAGAATTATACATAATTATATAAAATATATCCATTTACATACAAATATATAAAATTATATATAATTTTATATATATATAATTATATATAAAATATTTTTTCTCAGGAAATCAAAAGCTGCATCTTTATCAAACGGAAACAAAGCGAGATCCTGTTTACTTTTCGAGATTAAATTTGTATACAAGTTTATGCATGTAAATATCTTTTCAGAGCGTTGACCTAATTACTTTTTTATGATCATTGCAAGCGTAACATTTTAAACGATTATAATTTCGTTTTTTAAAGAAGCCTGTGGTAATATTTGTGTACAGTTAGTCAAAGAAGTATATAAGTTACATTTTCGACATTTTGTTCTCTTATTTCATTATTAACCTACTTTAGAATTTTGTGAACATCAAATTCGTATCAAATCAGACTTTTCTCTTTCTTCAACGTGATAGTTATTTGATTTAAATAAAACTTAGAGAAAAGTATTTATATTATAAAGCAGATTATTTCGAGAAAACTTTTCTATTCTTCTTTAGAGCCATAAATACACAAATGAAATACAATGCTAAGTGTACATCGTCATGGTTTTGTTGTAATATTCTGCAATTTTATTTTGCTAAGAGGGTCCTGAAAGAAGAAAAATATTAACTTAATTATTTTTTATATAGCATGCTAAGATGTATAATTACTGTACATCATGATATGATATTATGCAAATTATCGTAAAAATAAAATTATATCGTCGCAATTAAACAAATAAAATTTTTTTAATCGACTAAATATGTTTAATTGATTAAATACAATAAGGTTGAATTTATACTAATTATTGAAAATCGAAGTTGAGATGATCCTTTAAATATGTTAATTTAATTTTTGTTATAAGGGATAATTATATTTCTGCGACTGATGAGGACTATAGTCGAAACGTATCGGTGGAAAATTATATTGTAAAATAATAAATTTTGCATTGTCACATCTAATTATAGCTCGTTTCATTGTTGATCTGGGTTATTATTTATTCATTTGTTTATAGACATTTAAATAACAAAACATTTTTTTTCTTTTTTTCCAGTGAAATTTATTCGTGATAATCGATTGACGAATGTGTTGAAAAATGGATTCTTTTGAAATTCTATGCGGCATTGCCGCAGTAATTCTTTTTCTTTACTATTTTCTCACGTTGACTTTTGACTTTTGGAAGTCACGAGGCGTTCCTGGTCCACGACCGATACCGGGATTTGGCAATTTTAAAGATGTTATGTTTACGAAGATATCCCCAGGTGATTATTTGACAAAAATATATAACACTTACAAAGATGAACCATTAGTCGGGATATTCAGCAGGAAGACACCCATTCTTATTATAAAAGATCTAAATTTAATTAAGGATGTTCTTATCAAAGATTTTACTAAATTTGCTGATAGAGGACTTCCCATTTTTGATAAGGTGAGAATACTTAAAGTTATATGTATAAATGTATTCAGAAAATAAATAAAACATATAAACACACATATAATATTTAGATTATATTGGGGACATACATATGTAGAGGGAAGTAGTACAAAAGGATAGACGAGTAAAGCTAGGCATCTATTCGTGCCAAAAAATGTTATATACTCATAACATTACTGATTCAACGCCGTTATTTTGTTTAATGATGCAACAAAGAGTCAAGTGGACTGCGCGCGCTACATCAAAGTTACGATAAAAAAATAAGTTTTTTGATAGTTTTTTTGAGAAAGAGAGAAAGGGAGGCAGTAAGTGAAAAATAAATTACCGAACGTAATAACTTTTCGCAAACAGAAATAATTTTTATAATTAATGAAATAGTTGGTGAGTAATGAAATCAATTAATTTAACGTATAAAACAAATTAAATTAAAAATCAAAGAAGCACAGCGATTATATTATTAATGACAATTTTTGGATGATAATTGTTGTAAAAATGTTTAAAGCATAATAAATTTTTTGAACAATGGGCGCAAGAAATAAATAGAATATCATTGCATTTACACTTTTTTTTACACAAATCGATGGAAAAACATACTTGATTTAATAAACAATAAAAATAATAACGCTCGAAATTTTTGCACAGCAATACGATAATCCTAATAACGACTAATAATCGAGCAAATTATTCCTATAAAGATTTTATAATTAAATATTATTTATAATTTTATATTATTTATTAAATATATATTAATTTTTAATTATATACATTTATAACTTCTTTTGCTCGATTATTGATCGTTTTTTAGGATTATCGTATACTTAAAAAATTTACGTTTTAAAATATTTTTTTTTCCTGTATTAATTTTTAATATAAACTATGCGCAATGAAACTATACATATCTTGGAAGACAGAAGTGCTAAGCTGATGTTTCAGTAAATGAATTTTTAATGCATTCTCTCTAATATTTTCTTACTTTTTTGCTATAAATGTGTGCTGTTTTGTATTTTTTTTTATAAAACACTTAACTTTCCCGAAGAAATATACATCACTAATGTAATTGCTGCGCTTTTTTATTTTTTGTTTACTTTTTTGTTTTATATAATACGTTTAATTAATTGATTTAATTATTTATCAAGCTTAATTAGTTTAAGCTTAATTAATTATAAAATTATTTTTGTTTGAATAAAATTATTACATTCGATAATTTATTTTTTTCCTCTCTTTTTCTCGTTTATTATATATATTGTATACATTTTTAATATATTTTATTATTCTTTATATAATTTAATGAAAGAAAAAGAACGAAACAAATTTTATTCATCGATCTTAATCACTTTTAAATTGTTAAGCAGACATTTTTACCAATCGTGAAATAATTAAAATTTCCGTTATAGAGTTTATATGTTAACATTGAAAATGATCTAGTGATAGATTAAAACGTATTTTTTTGTAATTGTATATGTTCCACAATAATTATTGAACTGTAGCATTTGACATTCACAACGTTAGTTCGTAGCCCTTATTAAAAATCATGAAATTTTCTCTATTGAAAAAAATTACGTCATAAAGTTGCATGACGAAATCATGTAATTAAAACAAATAAATTACGTAACAAATTATTCCAAATCCATTACATGATTTTTTTTTTAATGACATAATTTGGAAATAAGAAATATTGGTTGTAGACTCTCGAAATTAAAATAATGTAGGAAATTAGACAAATGAGAGTTCGGTACTTAATGCACAATCATTATAATTCTATGTATATATAAATTATATTTTTTACTTGCTGTACACTCAAACGTTTGGATCACTTTTTGAGGTGATCCTCAGTGAGATCAATGAAGAAAAAGAAATATAATAAAGTTTCCACTCTCCTACATATCAGACGAGTCCCTACTCAGCTGTATATTTCCAAATACTTCACTAAGTTCAATCCGGTGACGAATATAATAGAATAACAGATGCCTATAAATTGTTAATAATTAGTCTTTAAAATATTATCAGCTGAAAATTGTGAAGACTCACCTGAAGAACAGGAGCGTGAAATAACAATTTAATTACAAATTAAGCAAGTTTTCATGTCAATTTTATACAATTCTTTAACGAGATAACATTGTAGTTATGATCTGTATCATCGTCAGAGTCGTTATGATTTAAAAATTATTTGCGAAAATACGAAGATAAAAAACGTAAATAAATAAACATCATTATTTTATATATGTAAGAACAAAATATTACTAGAAAACGTTACAATTTACAATTCCATTTTATGTACGATACGTTAACGATATTGCCCCTACAGTTCCTTCTAACATGACTATTGAAAAACTAATATATTTAATTTATTTCATTCGAAACTTCAATTTACAGCAGAGATTGGCAGAAAAATTTTTAATTTTTTTGGACGTTACAATTATCAGTAATGACAACACCCTGGAATTTAATTGGTTTTATAAATCAATTTTTTTAGCGAAAATTTAAATTTTATGTCACATCCTGTTTCGCAGAAAAGAGGTGTTGTCATTGGAATTATTGATAGAGCTTTCCTTTTGTCACATCCAAAATTTCATAACAAGAATATTATTTTTATTGACTCTACTCAATAATGATTACCCATTAGACTTCATATTTGATAATATAAATGCGCGATTAAAATTTCTTTGTTACAAACAAATTTTAAAATAATATAATGACAAAAATACTGACGATACGGAAAACTTTCCTTGGATTTCATCTATTCAGAACATATCAGAAAAATTTAAAAATATAACAAAAGATTTAAATGTTAAGTTAGCTTTTTATAATCTCAACAAAATGAATAAATCTATTAAAGTCCACAAAGATGTGTTTCCAATTGAATCAAAGAAAAATGTAGTGTACCAAATCTCATGTGAGGATTGCGATGCAAATTATGTAAGGCAGAAAACTTAAAACCGGAATCGCAGAACATAAGAATCACATAAATAAGAACCATTGCTCAATCAGTAATCACAGATCATAGATTGCGTCACAATCATCAATTTGATTGGACGAATGTAAAAATCCTAGATATCGAAAGATATTTAAATAAACATTTAACATCCGAAATGTTATGTATCAAATTGCAAAAAAATAATATAAATTTACAATCAAACACTGAATATCTCAATTATGCGTATGTCGACATTCTCAATAAGTTTTAATTCTCAATGGTTAGTAACTTTACACAGCTCCTAGTAATATTTTGTTCTTACATATATAAAATAATGATATTTATTTGAAATACGCGCCTTACCGGTCCGAGTGTTAAGATGTTGAACTACTATATAATATACATTCATTTAAATTAAATTAATTTTCAGAAATAAATTGCGATCCGATAAGATTATCTCTCTCACACAATCAATCTGAAACAAATAATCCCTCCCAACATTTTCCAAATCTTAAAAAACTGTAATAAACTTATTGCGAAAAATATTGCCTCGGGAATCGAATCCAGATCTCTTGCATTCCGCGCGAGTGTCCTAAGCTTTTAGAATTCGATAATCTTATCGGCTCACAATTTATTTCTGAAAATTAATTCAATTTAAATAAGTATATATTATGTAATAGTTCAACATCTTAACACTCGGACCGGTAAGGCGCTTCGTATTTCAAGTTTTAATATAAACGTTCTCGTTTCCAATCATATTGGTATTTATTTATTTATGTTTTTTATCTTCGTATTTTCGCAAATAATTTTTAAATTATTACTCTGACGACTCTGACGATGATACAGATCATAGCTAGAATGTTATCTCGTTAAAGAATTTTATAAAATTGACATGGAAACTTGCTTAATTTGTAATTAAATTATTATTTCGCGCTCTTGTTCTTCAGGCTTCACAATTTTCAGCTGATAATATTTTAAATTTTACTAATTCTTAACTACTTATATCTGTTATTCCATTATATTCGTCATCGATTTTGAATCTTGGTGAAGCATTTGAAAATACACAGCTGAGTACTCGCCTGATACGCAGGAGGAATAACTTTATTATATTTCTTTTTCTTCGTTGATCTCGCTGAGGATGACCCCAAGAAGTGGTCGAAACGTTCGAGTGTACAGCAACTAAAAAATATAATTTATATATACATAGAATTAAAATAATTGTGCATTGAGTACCGCACTCTCATTTGCCTAATTTTCTACATTATTGTAATTTAGAAAGTCACGTATATGTTTTTTCTTCTATTTCGTTACATTCTCTAAAATTCGATAATTATAAAATCACATAATGGATGAAATTATTTCTAATATCATATGATTTTTCAAATAATGTAATTTTAAAAAAATCACATATTAATTTGAAACAACAATTCTTTACGTGATTTACTTGTCTTAATTACATAATTTTATTATGTAACTTTGTGGCGTAATTTTTTTTAGTAAAATTATCTCCAGAAATCTTAAACAAGTTTTTGTGAGATAGAAAAATTGAATTTTAAATTTATTTAATTACAATTTTTTACCCTTTATCCCTTACTTTTGTTGTAGACTGAACCGTTATCGCAACATCTTTTTTCTTTGGAACCAAAAAGATGGCGACCGTTGAGAACAAATCTGTCACCTGTTTTTACATCTGGTAAACTAAAGGAAATGTTCTCTTTAATGTCAAAATGTGCTGACCACTTGATCCAATATATGGAAAAAATATCAAGCAAGAATGAACCTGTAGAATGCCGTGAATTGTCGGCCAAATATACGACTGATGTTATCGGTAACTGTGCCTTCGGCATCGAGATGAATGCACTGTCGAATGAAGAAAGCGAATTTCGTAGAATGGGAAGAAAAGTATTCGCTTTGACTTGGACAAGTATATTACGAACAAGAATTAGACAAATATCTCCGTGGTTTTACAATAAGCTCGGTTACGTTCTGCCATATACAGATGTTACTAGATTTTTTACACGCGTTATCACAGAAAACATAAATTACAGAGAAACGAATAATGTTATTAGGAATGATTTTATCGATATGTTGCGCGAATTAAAAAAACATCCAGACAAATTTGGTGATTTTGGTATGTATTAAATATACGATATCTTTATATACATGTTTTTTTATACAGATCAACTTTTATACATATAAAAAAATTACATGATACACATTTTGCACATATCTAAAATAATTTATAAACAATAAAATGAAGTTAACTTCAACTTTTATTGTGACTTATGACTAAATTTCTATTGCGGCTATATTTTCACATGCTGTTTGAAAATAATCATAACTTTAAAGATATAATAAATTTATAATATATTGTATATAAATTGTTAAGTGATTAATTAATGTAAAAAAAATGAAATCTATTAAATTTATAAGACTTATTCATAAAAAATACATTTCAGATTTGACAGACAGTTTAATAACATCTCAAGCATTCGTATTTTTCATTGCTGGCTTTGAAACTTCGTCGACGACTATTAGCAACGCGCTCTATGAGTTAGCATTAAATCAGAAAATACAAAACATTCTGCGTGAAGAAATTGACCAAGTTTATGCAAAATATGATGGAGATTTCATATATGACAATATTAAAAAAATGAGTTATTTAGATAAAGTTTTCAAAGGTACGTCATTTAATAAATAAATTAAAGAAACATGTATTCTAGCTATTCTTCTTTTCAACAATGTTACAACAGGCATGTTTTTTTTGGCTGAACTTTTGCACCAGTTCATTTTTCTTCCTTTTCTCTCCAGAAGGAAAGAAGGCAAAAAAAGGTGAACTGGTGCAAAAGTTCAGCCAAAAAGAACAGACCTAATATGATCTCATTGTTATATCATGTTAATAATCTGTTTCAATTTAATTGTAATTTTGTAATGTACATAAATACATTTTTATAATTAAATATTATTTTTATTGCGTGCAGAAACCTTACGAAAGTATCCAGTAGTGACATTTCTTATGAGGCAATCCATAACGAGTTATACTTTCGATGGTACCAAAGTTAATATACCGGAAGGTCAAAAGGTATGGATTCCTGTTTATGCAATTCATCGAGATCCAAGTATTTATCCAAAGCCAGATGTTTTTGATCCAGAAAGATTTAGTGATGACGCTATGCAAAGCAGACATCCAATGTCTTACCTACCTTTCGGGGACGGGCCAAGGAATTGTATTGGTAAAGCAAAATAAATTTAACTATTATTTCTCATTTGATTTTGCATTAAAAAATATTTTTAATCAAAAATATTAATATAATTATATATTATATATAGCTACTATATAATTATAATTATATATAGCTACTATTCATTTTCAGGTTCTCGCTTCGCTATTTATCAGAGTAAAGTTGGACTTGTAAAAATATTACGAAATTACAAAATCGAGACTTGCGATAAAACTCCAATACCTTACATAAACAATCCTAAGGCATTTCTATTAGCACCAAAAGACGGATTATATTTAAAAATAATTAAAATTAATCGGACTTAGTTTTTTTTTAATTATTTATCGAAAATATTCGTAATAAAAAGTAGAGAAAATCTGTTAATTATATAACTAATAATAAAGAAGTTATCATTATAATTCTTTTGATTGTTATATTTCTTAATGTCCATATGCATTAATATTTTATATCAGTTAATTAATAATGTTCATGTACCGTATGTTGCATCAACATATTGGTCAATACAGCTCAATACTACAACTCATAAGTTAATTTTTAATCGAGATTCAATTTATTCCTTATCTTTTTCCAATTCTAGAACGTAATATATAATATACAGCACGGAATGTTACCAGAATATCACCAGAATTTCATCGTTTCAAACGTTTTTTACAAAATATTTCATTTGAAATATTTCTGCAAACATCTAGAGATATTATTATACATATAGGACATATTATTTGAAATATTCTAGAGACATTCCATTTGAAATATTACGTTTGAAATATTTTCTTAATATTCTGGAGACGTTTCGCTTCAAAACGGTTTTCTAAAGAGCTATTTATAAATATAATATATATTTGTTGTATTCGGGGAGACTATTAGCGCTAATTTGTATCATTTTATCTTCATTATTCATTAATCATTATAGACGTAAAACAAGGATAAATGATACAATTAAATAGCGCGCTCCTCGAATGCAGCCATCGACGTGAACAATGTATGTGCATGTACGTCATGATAACTTATATATTGTAGTTCCTGCGACATGCGATTCAGTCCAAGGATGCCAATTCGAAAACAGTTTACGATATTGCAATCAACACTATCAGTCGACGATCTAATGCGATCAGTACATATACAAAGTCTCTAAAATATTTCACTCGCGTTATTTTAAAATATTTGAAATACAATATCGTCAGAAACTATAATAATAAAACTCAATGCACTACTTTGGAGCTGAGAGATTGCCAGAATATTTCATATGAAACATTTAAAACAATTGGAAGCAATACCTCTCAAGGATATTAAGGAAATATTGTCAATGTAATATTTAAAATGGAATGTTCCTAAAATATTTCATTCACAATATTCTTAAATATTTCAAATAAAATGTTGTCAAGCTATTTCATATGAAACGTTCAGAAAGATTTGAAACGTTTTCAGAACGTTAAAAGAACATTGCAAATGTAATATTTCAAATAGAATGTTTCTAGAATATTTCAAATAAAATATTCTACATGCAATATCTCTAGGTGTTTGCAAAAATATTTTAAATAAAATACTCTGTAAAAGACATACTGAAATATTTTTGACAACATTCTGGTGACATTCGATGCTGTGTGAGTTGTTATTCGTTAAAAAGTTATTAACATTTAAATGTAAATGTAAAAAATCTGGTGTCTAGACAGGGGAGAGAGGTGAGATGGATCTTTCTTCATGTGGAAAATCACCCTTAGGCAGGAGGGAGATAGGATGAATCTCGCTTTGCGATTAAAGAAAAATTTCAGCCAAAACCGAAGTTAAACCGAAACTTTGATTTTTTACTGAAACTGACTGAAACAGAAATTGAAACCGAAATTTCAGTCGGACTCTATTTAAGACATTTCGATTTTGGACATAAGATGTCTAGGATAGTTTAATTGTAAATTTATGCTGTTATAATACATACATATAATATCTTATAATATAGCATCTATTAATAATATCTAAAAGGATTAGGTAGTAACTAGTAAATAAGTA
>NW_017304438.1:140208-146141 GCF_001594115.1 Trachymyrmex septentrionalis | reverse complement strand
GAAACGTGTCAAAATTTTAAGTCGATCGGACTAGAAACAGCTGAGTTATCGAGGTTAGAGTAAAGTCGTTTTGTAGTTTGTTTAAAAAATCCTTTTTCACCAAGACAATGCACCCTGCCACAAGTCGATGAAAACAATGGCAAAATTGAACGAATTGGGCTTTGATCTGCTTCCCCACCCCCCATACTCGCCAGATTTAGCCCCCAGTGACTACTGGCTCTTTGCTGATCTTAAAAAAATGCTCCAGGGAAAAAGATTTGGCTCAAATAAGGAGGTCATCGCTGAAACTGAAACTTATTTTGAAGCGAAAGATAAATTTTTTTATAAACATGGTATTGAAATGTATCACCCTAAAAGGTGATTATGTTGATGAATAAAAAAAAATTTTGCAAAAAAAATGTTGTTTTCATTGTTAGTCTCGGGACTTATTGATCCATGTGTTATATATAAAGAATCAATTTTTAACTTAAACTTTAATGTATAAACTTTCTTCTTTTTAAATAATATTAAGATTAAAAACGAGAGCATTTATGAAAATACATCAACTAAATACGAGAAGCGCTAATTACGATCAAGTTAGATTTTGGACTAATACATACATAATCGTGCTTAAACGGCCGAAGCACGACCGCACACGGACATGGGCTCATGCCTTTGTGTGTGTGTATCACGACGGCGGCTCGACCGTCAGCGCCATTTGCTGCAGTATCCCCTCCACATGCTGTAAAATGTCATAAACGAGCTGGAAATAGCATCACTGTGACGCTATGGCATTATTATTTCCTAACTAAGTTCCCAGATAACAAAACATTTCTTGGCATAATTACTCGGAGTTGTGCAAACACAGTATGCAGCACACAATTTGTATTAGGTAATTTTAATAGATTTGGTTATATATATCTGGATTTGTATATTATATTATACATAAATTTATAAAAGAAGTGTAATACATGGCGTAATATGCAGGAGGTCTCAAAATATTTGAGATCATTAAAAATTGCACATTGTACATAACTTTTAGATCCAATTTAATCCGACCTACTTGCACATTGAGTATTGTCTCAAATTTTCTGGGGACATTTTTTATAAATGACTTTCAAACGAAATAGAAATAAAACAAACAACAGTATATATATATATATAAGTACAAAATATAAGTACATAATATAAGTGCAAAGAAATAAGAGAAGTTCCAATTTTTAAACTATATAATTCTAACGAATTAATCAGATATTTTGATTTATTACATTTTTTTTATTTTATTGTTTGCGATTTATATAAACCTGATTTCGTTGCTCCTTCTTTAAATATGAAATGTAAATCTGATCATTTAACCTGCAAATAATTCAATTAGTTAATACCTGTTGCATATGAATATTTTTCAGAGAAAGTGTTTAAAAAATATAGTTCACTTGAAAATAGGACAACTCAGCGAAAAAGAGTCGCAGAATAAATTTCAAAAAATTTGAAGAAGAGACTTTAAGCTTCAAAATAACTATAATAAAAGTTTTTTAACATTGTTTAACAACATTGTGTCATACACGATTTCAAAATTTAATACTTAAAAAATTTTTTTACAGTTATATTCAAATTATTTAATAAAAGGAAATGATTTGCTGGTCAAATGGTTTATAATGTGTCTTATAATTGAAGCTTTAACCTTCAAAATGTTTTTTTAGTTTTTCTCTTTGTAACCATGATGTAAGATTCTGGATATATTTCACGATTGAAAGTAATCTCTTAAATTTGATGCATAATATATTTAATAGCAATTAAATAAATAAATATGAAAAAGAATGATAAATATGAAAAAAATCTTATCGTAATATTTATGACAAAGTGCATATGATAGACAGATGAAGATTAGACATATTAATTATATTGTATATATGGTATGTACATTACCACTAAACGCTTTTCTCGATTGCTGATCTCTTAATTATATTAAATTCTTGAAAATATGAATATTCTGCAAACCAGCAGGATATTCCGTGCCAGTGTAATTCGGAGCTTGTCTCTTGTCGCAAATCATCTCCTCGTCAGATGGGATTAAATCGTCAATTAAATCCAGATATTTATCGAAGGGACACAGTGTGTCACAACCTGGGATTGTAAGATCGTCGATAGTTGGTGGAATGCCCCGATAATACACGAGCTAAAACAATCCACACATGATTACATGATATATAATATATATAATTGTATGTATATGTATATTATTTCTTCTTTCATTATTAGAATAACACATATATTGCTTGTATGATAAAAATGTTTACCTTCACATAATACTCTTGCTGGATCTGTTGCAATTCCAAAATAACTGCGCTAGAATATTCAGGTACATGCGGCTTATACACACCAAACGCGTGCAACATACTTGCAATGTTGGTCTCGTGACCACTGTATAAGTAAATCTTCGTTTTTGGCGCAGCATTTGGATTTTGTGCAGCTATCATACTGTCTGTCATAACACGGATCATTGGACCTAAAATAATGCAAGAGCATGTAACTATACTAACAAAATTCTAATTAAAACTGCAGTTTTCAATTTAATCGTGTAAAAAAATCTATCACATTTGTAATAGATTAAAGTTTTATACATATAATAAATTTAATTTGTAAATTTTACGTCAAAATTTTTGAAGATTTTGTTATACATACATATGTATGCAATTGAGGGGCTAGATTCTATAAGGGGATACCTGTGGTTTTTCGGACTCATAAATGCAATTAAATACTACCATATATATTATAATTGCAATTACCCAATGAGAAATGACAATGGAATCGATGTCGAATTAACGTCGATTAGATATTAATTTGATGATTTTGATATTGAATCAACATCGATTCGATATTGATTCCATTATCATTTTTCACTGAGTTAAATACTACTATGCGTTCCGAACTTCATTGCCAGTACTGAAAATCTATAGCACAACACGTAACGTATACTATATAGTTTTAGCACTAGCAGTGAATATCGGAACGCACCCTATATAATTGCGTTTATAAATCCGAAAAACTAATTCGGCGTGCAGTTCAAGTAACTACATATTTAGTATAAAAATTCACATAGAAATTATTTAAGTAGCTAAGATCCAACTTCGACCGTCATTAGGTTTTAAATTCTTACTTGTTGTGAATTCACATATACAATCTTAATAAATCGTTTATTATTTTATAAAAGTAGGCACTGACCTAGCCGCGACCGTTTAGTGACCTTTTTCCTTAATAGTTTAGAGTTATTATCGACAGTAGCCTAGGTCATACTAAACATCACCTAGGTAATACTAAACATATTATTGTTAATATTTTTACAAAATTTTTTAATTGGTGAGTTGATAATGAAAAATGTTAATAAAAATTGTAAAAAAATAGAAAATAATTTATTTACATGAAAATGATAATTTAAAAATAAGCCATTCATAGAACAATTTAAGATCTTTAAAATTGGTCTCTTGTATTTTTTTGTACGACTGATGATTTCGGTGATATAATAATTTGAATGTTTGCTGCATGAGCGACATTTCTTATAAATTTTTGCAATTTACAAGCATGAATAACTTTACAAAAAAATCTCAAATTTTTTTCGCAACACTTATCTCACATTTTTATCTGTAAAATATCAGCAAATTAAAAAAAAATTAAAAATTACGATATTTTAAAAGTGCCCGGTTTGACGTGGAATATATTCCATAAGCAACTTTGCGCATATACTCGTATGTAAAGGCCATTGCAAAAATTTTGGTCATAATCGTAAAGACTCAACCAAATTGACCAATCACAATCAAAATTTGTGGTGCTAGCACTCACGTTTTAAAACGTTCGACTGTGATTGGTCAATTTACATACGACCTTACGATTATGACTAAAATTTTTGTACGTGTAATGGTCTTAACTTAAACGAACAATTATTGCATGATATCTGTCTGCGCTGTAAGATATGATACAGCCGAATCCATTATCCTCACGAATGCTCCGATACGTACTCCGCTCGACGATTCAAGCACGAGCTGAACAGCAAACAGTCGCGATATTCCGAATGTTCGAATTCCGTTATTGTAAGCTAAAGAATGAAATTTTGTATATCTCTATGATTTTCAGTATTTCGTCTTCCTGACAACCAAGGTCCTGACGATTGCAGTCACCCTGATGAAAATAAAAATCGTAACATAAGTCAAATGTAAGGAGAGAGTAACAAAAGCGTAAACGAAACTTCTAGGAGGCAAAAATTGAAACATTAAAATGTAAAAGAAGCGTAAATGCTTCTTTTATATTTCATTGTTTGAATTTTCTTCTTCTACGAATTTCGTTTACGCTTCTGTTATTCTCCAATTACATCCGATTTACGCTCCGATTTTTATTTTTATCAGGGCAGGAGTGAGAATATTATTACAGTAATGTGATGAACAAAACATTTTACATGCATACGTTTATACGTGTGACTGAAAAAATCTGAAAATCAATTATGTGATAAAATGATACATTTTACTCGGTCTCGAGATTTCGGGTAATATTGTACAATAACATCAATTTTATTCGGACTGGTCAATTAAAAGATCGCGCTGACATTTTACAATATTAGATTTTTTATTGCGGTTTCAGTTCCTAAATAATTTTTGTCGATATATAAAAACTCCGAATAAAGTTGGTTGTAGCGCCGCGCCGCGAATTTAGTAGCGAATATGCAGTGGCATTCATACGTCACGCGGTCAGGCTATCTTAAACGCGATCTTAAACCTATTATTTTTATGCCTTGAACGCTACTACATTGCTTAATTTTTAATAGAATTTGCGCGCGCGTTTGTGAAAATTATATTCAAAATTTTTAAAGAGATCAGTATATATTATTATTATTATTATTAGGCGTCAGGAACTCGAAAGCTCATTGCCGCAAATACCAAATCCCGCCACTGTTCCCGTCCCTGAGCCAGATCCCTCCATTTGTGACCCTCGTACCCCATTTCGTTAAGGTCCATTCTAATATTATCCTCCCATCTACGTCTTAGTCTTCCCAATGGTCTTTTCCCATCCGGTTTACCAATTAGTACTTTATATGCAATTCGATTCTCATCCATACGCGCCGCGTGACCTGCCCATCTTAATCGACGCGATTTTATGACATATCAGTATATATTAATAACCTTAAAATAAAAAATTACTGAAGATTTATATTGGGTAATACAATAAATGAAAAAGGCCATATTCAGTCAAAAGTCGGTCTTGGTGTTTAATAATATTTTTGTGTGAATTTTTAAAATTTCCTGTTCAATTAAGCAATTCTGATGTTCATTAGCATCAGAATTAAATTATTGAATTATTTTTTATGAAAAATAGCGGTAACGATAACACTTTTATTTTTATAAAGTAACGTTTCCAAAAAATCCTGCATACAGGGTTTATCAAAAAAGTGGGGATACCTCGTAATAATTTTTGTAAAATCGAGATAATATATGAAAGATGTGTTTCGATATTTTAAAAAAGTTATCTTTTGTCATGGGTGCTAATTATCCCCAGATATGCGAAAGAAAAGGGGGAATAAAAATTTTAAGTGGCCACAGGGTTGAATCTCCCCACTCGAGGGGTTCATTTAAAAGAAGAGAAATTCCTGATAATTTTAAATTGTTACAATATTAAAACTTTAAGTACAAAGCGCCTTCCCGGTCCGAGTGTTAAGATGTTGAACTACTATCTAATATACATTCAATTAAATTGAATTAATATTTCAGAAATAAATTGAGAGCCGATGAAATTATCGGATTCACACAATCAATCTGAAACAAATAATCCCCCCAAATTCTCCCAAATCTTAAAAAACTGTAATAAACTTATTGCGAAAAATATTGCCTCAGCCGGGAGTCGAATCCGGATCTCTTGCATTCCATGCGAGCGTCCTGAACCTTTAGACTACCGAGACCTTAGCAACACTC
>NW_017304438.1:130601-139993 GCF_001594115.1 Trachymyrmex septentrionalis | reverse complement strand
GTGTGTGTGTGTGTGTGTGTGTGTGTGTGTGTGTGTGTGTGTGTATGTTCGTCCGTGCGTTAATATAATAATGAAACGATCAATAATTAAACGAGCAATAAAAGATTTGTTTATAAAACAACACGAGATTCATGTATATATTCATGTATTTTAATTACAAAAATGTTGACACGAATAATAATCGCAAGATGTTTCGTACTCATCGAGTCTTTTTCAGTTGCACAAAAAAAAAATTGCAATGTAAAACGATTCCCTTAGATCATTTCTATTGTATGTTAAATGGTCAGAAAAGAATTTTTCAAAAAGTACCGTCAAGACATATCTTTTTTTTGTTTTTTTGTGCAACTGATAAAGATTTTATGACATACGTTGAAATGGCTTGCGATTATTGTTCGTGTTTACATCTTTGTAATTAAAATATTTACATTACATAAATACACAATCTCATGTTGCGCTTTACAAAAAATCTTTTATTGTTTATTTAATGATCGTTTCATCATTAAAATTATATTAACTATATAGATAATATCAACGCGTATCTTTTTTATTTGTTTAAAATCTTAAAAGCTATTTCTGCATTCTATCAAAGATTACTATCAAGAAGTTAATGAGGGCCAGAATTTGAGAATTTAATCTAACATCATGTATGTTTAATCTATCATGTATGTACATATTCAAATACCCTTACATTTAAGCACATAAATGCGCGCATACACAAGATCAGATTCATGCTACTTCCATGTAATTAATTCTGGACAAGTGTATGAAATTATCACATTTGATCACCATTTTAAATGATTGTAATAATTTAAAATTACCAGAATTTTGTTTGTCTTTTAAATGGACTCAACCCCATAGCTGCCATAGTTATTTGAAATTTTCATTCCCTCTCCCCTCTTCCCGCGAACGTGGAAATGAAGGATAATCAGCACTCATGTGCCAAAGGGTAGCGTTTTTTTTTTAAATAGGAGAGTACGTCTTTCAAGTACCATTTGCAAATATTTTCAATTTTACAAAAATTATTACGAAGTTTTACACATTTGATACACCCTGTATAATTATTAATATACATTTTTAATAGTTGTTACTTTATATATTATTAAATAAAATTTTTTCATCAAGATGTATAACTTACCAGCGTATAATCTCCTTATTAAAGGAGTAAAGTTAGTAATATCATATTCAGCTACAGTTCCGTCAAACAATGGGCCATAAGGAAAATAGTCATATGCCCATTCAGGAAGAGGCAATCCTAAAGAAGATTCGGCTACGAAAGTGTGATAAAGAAAGTAAAGATCCTCTAGCGTCTGTATGTTCTTGCCAGTTAATTTCGTCAAGTCATCCATCATGTCCTTGAACTGATCAATCTTTGCTTGCCCTTCAGGCGAGTTCAATATTCGATTATATTCTTTGAGGAATCTGAAAACGTTTTAAAATGTAAATTGAATTATTTTTTATATATTAGTTTTAAATTAATAGCAATATATATCTTTTTATAAACTATTCTGTATAATTATATTCTTATAATCATATAACTATAATTAATTATATAATCGAATTGCTAACAAAAGATATTAATGCTATTTAAATTTTCACTGATTGCTCATTTCATCTGCTTTCTTTTACTTACTGTGGACACTCATCTGAAAGAATAATATTGTCATCGATACGTGGAATGAACGATGTCGGGATTGGTTGCCAATTTAAAAAACGATTCCATCGTTGTACATTTGTTGGTGGGAACAAACTAGCAAGAACAAGTTGCAGAGACATTTTTGTTCTCTCAAAATCCGAACTACGAGCTACGACAAGTTTTGGCACGTACAAACTGTCAAGAAAGCCATTATATCTAGATCGCAAAAATTTTCCCAATCTATATTCGTGTTTCTTGCCCTCCTATAAAAGATTGTATACATTCGATCAATTAATGTTAAATAATATTCAATTAAGCTTAAAAAAATTGAAAAAAACTGATATAAATATTTGAAATGAAAATAATTTAATAAAATCTTTTTAAAGAAGAATAGTTAACTTTTGTAACGATGCATCTCCAATAATATATTCCCATATCACTAGCGGATGCCATCCAGACAGCACAGAGGTGAATAAAAGTTCATAGGGGAATTAATTTTAAAAAATACATATAGAATTAAAAAAATAAATATCTGAACAATTCTCTTGAAGAATCAGTTCATCTTAAAGTATTTCTCAGAAATTCATTATAATGAATACTCACGACTTATAAGTGAAGGCCCCCAATTCGGAAATTTAAAACATTAATTTAATTATTTAATAATAAATGAAATATATATATAAAATAATTAAATGAAATTCTGACAATGTGTAAACGATATTCTAACATATAATAAGCAATTTTTTTGTTGCCCGAATGTACTTTATAAATGGATAAAATCCTCTTGAAGATAAAATTATTTCACTATTTATCAATAAAAAAGGGAAATGGAACAAAATTTAAAAAAACATTTATTTTTCGAATAAGATTTATTGAGTAAGAAACTTACTAATTATTTAGTTATACGAATTACAATTACTCTTCAAAAATTATCAAAATATGAATGAACGTACCATATAACAGAGCAGCGATAATAAGATAACAATAATGACTTTCCACTTGCAATGAGCTGTGTTCCGATTTTTCTACGCATTTTATATATCGAAAGCAGCTAACTTGTAAATATGGTTAAGTTAAGTGAAGCACGTATTAATATATTATAAAGTATAAAGTATTACACAGTACATTATAAAGAAGCCACACTCAGAGAAAAATATATTTTTGACAACTACTAAATTAACAATTTTAATAATTTAAGTACTTGTAACTAGTTTTACAAAGTAATAAAAAGTAAACTAAAATAATATTGAATACTATATTTTTATAGTACTATACTATATTTTTATATAATAGTATACGGTACTTTAGTTCTTATTACTTTTTTAAATTTACTATTTATTACTATTTAAATTTTAGAATTATACTTTATAATTGTCACAACTATTTTTTTTCTTTCAGTGCAGAAAAATATCAACATTGAGAGTATATTATTGCTCCTGCAGTTCCATTTTTGTTTACTTTTTTTTTATACTTTTTAATAATTTTTTAAACAATGAATAAGAGTTTCCTAATCAATAAATCTTATTAAAAGAAATAAATTCACTCTCTAAAATTTTGTTCTGTCTCTTGTTATTAGTGAATAATAAAATAAAAACAAAAAATTAGACAATATTTATAGATTGATTTTACCTCTTTAAGATAAATTCGGACAGTAAAAAAAATGTTTATTGCATATCAAAATATCTTCTATGTATCGCCAAGGATTCATAATTTTTTAAATTTTCGATTTGGGGGCCTTCCTGTGAGTTCCTTGGGATAGTTTATATCGTGCACTTAATACGGATACTAACTAGTAATTTTTTACTAAATTATTTTAATTTCGATACGTGAAAACATATACATTATATGTATATTTAATTAATCATTTTGATATTATATACTAATTTAGTATATTATTCTTTTAATACTAGTACACTACCTGTAAAATTAAAGCCTCACCTCTCATACTTTCGAAAAATGGATAAACTTTAAATAAATATAACTTCTACAAAAATGATCAGAAAGAGATGTTTAAAAAAGCATTTTGTTGCTTAAAATTTTTACTTTCTATACTTTAAATAACGATTTGGCTGATTTTTACAAAGCTACACGGTTACAAACGATGATCCGTTAAATCTCAAAATTTTTTGTGAACTTTGCAAAATGCTATAAATGAAAAGTTGAGTACAAATATTGTTTATAGCTTTCAAAAGCGTGAACCTTTTCCTTTAATTTGCTTTTTTGATGAACATTGTACGATACTTTTTCATCGTGTTATTCAACATTAAAGTAAAAATGGTCCTTTTGATTTTGACTGCTCATAAAAGACGAACGGAGTAATGTACAATATTTGTTAAAAAAGAAAAATCAGTGTTATCGCGCTCATAGCATTTATTATTTATGAGAAGTCTTAAGAAAAATGCGCGCATGCGATGGTTTACTCAAAGAATTATAAATGTTTAAAAAAAGATGTAATGCCAAATACGTTTTAAAAGCGTTATACTTATAGTTTTTATTTTTTTAATAAAAAAATAAACAACTTATTCTGGATGATACCATGATATAACCCAAGTAACACAGCAGCGCTTTGTTAATGCTTTGTAAGCGCTATGTGCTACTTGGGAAGAATTCATTGCGCATAGTAGTGGGGTTGAATTCGGAGCATCAAATCAAAATTTACTGTCAAATGTAGCGCGACTGTGCAACACGATAGTATCGTAGCAACGTATAATTTAAATTTAATCTGTCACCAAAGACATAGAGAATGGACTGCGCGATTCTATCTAAGTAGTATGATTGACAAAAAATGAGAGAGAAAGACGGCCAATCTTTATCTCTTTCCACTCAACGATATAACGAGAAAGAAAGAGAATGAGAGGGACATTGGCCATCTTCCACGATCCCTCTCTCTCATTTTTGTCGACTATATTACTTAGATGGATCGTGCAGTCCATTCTCTATGTCTTTGTCACAGATCATAGGTAGAACCATATTGCCTTTTGCATTTGTGGCAATTCTATCATTGGTCAACATGCGCATCTTAGGAGCGAAACACTTTATATTCTTACATCACGGATGATATTATACGTATTATATGTATGTGGTACTTACTGTGGTCAATTGTCCGAGGCCTATCGGATAGAATGAATCATTTACATATGGATCATTTGGAAACATTTCGCGACCACTATTATCGGGTGTTCGATCGCCATGTCTAAATACCTATAAAGTGTAAATGAAAAGAATCATTCAAATGTAGCAATTCTGGAATAACATAGACCAGTATTCATAGACTGTGCAAGATTGCCAGATGTGGAAATTTTCCGCCAAAATAGCGTCTTGAAATAGAAAGAAAGAAAGAAAGAGAAAGAGAGAGAGAGAGAGAGAGAGAGAGAGAGAGAGAGAGAGAATTTCTGTGAATTTTGAATGATTAATAATAATGTTATCTAACAATAAGTACACTTACCACATTAACTAATTTAAGCTCAGAAGGCACAGCCGCGATCAGAATTGCATTTAAACTAATAGTAGCAATTAATAAATAGGTATTAAAATTATGATACGAGATCATATTGCTAATCTGAAAATGCAATGTCATTTGTTTAATTAACAGTTAAGTTGCTAATATTTATAAATATTATAATTAATATGATTTAAAAAATCGGAAATGTAACTATTTTAATTTTTTTTTTGTCTAGAAACATTATATATTTACATATAAGCCAATTGTCAGAAGTTTTAAAAAGGAAGAAATTATAAACAGGTGTTTTCTTATTTAATTAACAGTTTAGTATATGAAAAGACTAAGTCAGAAAGTGCTACAACATTAACGAAAGCATTTGGAAGTAATTAATCAACAAAACTACTTTTTTGTTTTTCGATTAAAACTCGAAAATGAGAAAAGATAAAAAATAACAAGAGAGCTTTTTTATTGTCGCTCAAATTTCTTATAAAATAACTATCGAGTTTTATACTATGAATAAAACTGGAGATATGGCAGCTTAAAGATAAATGAAATTTCTTGAAGAAACGATAAAAATGGACACTTTTTCAGTTATTGTTTTCTACATTATTTTGAGTGCATAGGAGAATTAAAAATGACATAAGGTAATTTAAAGTAGACATTTGACTTGAAAAAATGAATCTAAAGTCAACTTCATATGATTATTTTCCAGAAATATCAAACTCCAAAGGCATTTTTTTGACGAAATTCATCCTTTTTTGAATATTATCATTTGAAACGGTTTTTTTTGTTCATATATAATAAACTATTAATTAACAAATTTAACAGTAATACAATAAAAATTAATTGTTTTGTATCAACGATGCAATGTAATAGCAAGATTGTTCGCTTTACGTTGCGTTCATAATCAGAACTTATAGTCAATTCTCTTACCAATTCATTTTTTGTATCTGTCTCTTCACAGGAAAACTCCAACTTTCAATGAAAAAAAAAAATTTCTGACGTCACTTTTTAAACAAATTATTAGCAAGAATGAAAAAAGTGACTATAATCATTATTTTGCAATACAGTTACTATATTACCCTTATAACTAGAGTCTCCTCTATATTGCACCGTTGATGTAAAACAATTTATTTGTATTACTGTCAAATTTATTAATTATTAGTTAACTATGTATATGAAACAAAAAACAATGAGAAGATTGGAATTGAGATTATTTTATATGTCGTCTAAATATACGAAAAGCGCCATTTGACAGTCAAAGTCAGATGTTGAACTAATTATGTTTATATGTATTCTTATTTAAATTAATTTATTTCAAAAATATAATTGCACGCTGTTACTGTCAGATTTTTAACGCAGTCCATTTGAAACATTAATAATGTCCCCAAATTAAATATTAAAAAACTAATTAGTGTTTTAACATTGAAAAGGACCAAAAACATCAGTTGAAACGTATGCGGATTATTTTCGATGAGTAAATATTAACTTTTGCACACCAACAACCGCGTAGACTCTTAATTGGCTTCTTATCCCTTTTAGATAGTTTTAGATCAGTGCCGATCGGCATTTATAGTAGGTTGCGCATAGGTTGGTGAAATAAATATTATGTACTCGTATATAAGGCTTTGAGAATAAATCATCTAAAACAATGCTGAGATTTACTTGCATATTTTGTTTTTCTTGCACATTTGATTTTCAGCTTGGTTCCTGCCCCTTATTTAAGTTACGAGTATATTGTAATCATAAGTTATATTGTACAATAATCATATGAAGTTGAATTTAGACTCATTTTTTCAGATAACATGTCTATTTTTAATTATCATATGTCTCCGATGCACTCGAAACGATGCAGAAAATAATAACTAAAAAAGTACTCATTTTTGCTGTTTTTTCATAAAATTTCAGTTCATCTTCGCTATATCGCCGGTTTTTTCATAGTACAAAGTTCGATACATATGTATTTATTTGTAAGGAATTTCAGCAACAATAGCTCTATATAACAAGATAATAACAAGAAGCTCTATTGTTATTTTTCATTATATCTTCTCGTTTTTAGTTTTGTTTTAATTTTTCGATTAAAATTCATTTTGAGTTTTAATCGAAAAACCAAAAAAACTTTGTTGTTTAATTACTTTCTAATGCCTCCTTTAAAATTGCAGCACTTTCTATATAATTTAGTCTTTTTATACTCCAAACTGTCAATTAAAACAAGAAAACACTTATTTATAATTTCTTTCTTTCTCGCCACCATTTTAACCTCTAACGACTGATTTAAAAAAATCGAGATATATATATATAGATATATACATATATACACTTGTAACATACTATGTATTTCAGATATACAGAATGTCCTTAATTTACGGGATTGCAGGTAGAGCGGACTGAATTAAATCAAAAAGTCTTCTACCATTTTGCCATTTTTGCAATAGTTAACGAGATATTAATTTTTAAAGATAGCCGAATACGCGGGTTCGCCCAGCCTACTAATACAAGTGTACGCCCATCGATCGCTTGGTGCGCAGACCGAGGATGACCTGCAATTAAGGGTTCGAGTTATGACGATGCGGAATTATTACATAAGGTTTGTTCGCGTTGCATGCTCCAACATGCTCTTACTTCCTGCAATCGTAGCTCCTACGCTCATTCAAACGCGCTCGTTAGATAGGATAGTAGGAACATGTTGAAGCATGTTGGAGTATATAATGCGAACAAACCTATAGTGTATGTAGTTTGGCCAAACCACGCTTACTTTTGCTCCGCGTCATCAATAGAGTGCAATGGCTACCAACTGTGAAACGCGAAATATGGGGCAGTATTCATAATCTGTTCTTATTTTAAAACCGTCTTAAATAATGTCATAAGATGCTAATACATCAGTCCTCGGATTAACTTACGACATCTTAAGATTGTACTTAAGATAGTAGTCTCAAATGTAAGAATCGACTGATATCAAACAAAGAAAGACTCGATAGTGTTAAACAAGGAAAGATTCAGTACCAATTTCACGACACGAAACAGGCTGGTATTCATAATCGATTTTTGCATTTAAGATTTTTAAGTATAGTTTTAAGATGTCATAAGTCAATCCGAGGGTTATTATCTTAAGATATTATTTAAGACAGTTTTAAAATAAAAACGGACTATATCGTCCCATGTTAAGCGTTTCACAGTTGGTAGCCTTTTCTCCTTATGAACAGTTTATAGACGGAGAGGGCAGAGATTTAGAAAGAGACACTGTCCAACTGCACACACCAGGTTATCTCTTTCATGGTTATAACATTTAGTGGCTTGCAGAGTAGATATGCACAGTAGATATGCACAAAGAGATTGTCTATATAGAGTAGGGGAGTCTATATAGAGTAGGGGAGCTAAAAATGCGTGAGCGAATAGAAGGAAATAGAAAACAAGATAGCCAGAGAGAATCAAGGGAGAATGGAGCGGATTCACCCGGAAGCCGCCATGTTTAATGCGCTGTTAAAGTTAATAGGAGATGATAGGAATGATAGGAAATATGGAAGCTGCGCACACTAATATTGTACCGCACTAGTATTGTGTGTATGACATATATGTACATACACACACATGCACATTTGCGGAAGTGCACTAGACATAGCGGAACCAATCAGAGAAGAGAATAACTATCCGCTTCACTCTCCCTTGATTCTCTCTGAAAATGGCTATCAGCATCCTTGTTTAATCGCGTATGTGCTGTTGATTTTTATTTTTAGATGGGGAGATTTCAGGAGAGCAATATATCGATGCCCTATTCAGCTTTCAAAGTTCTATGCATGGTGCAACATTAGACAAAGATAAAAGCTGATCATCCCGTATTTTTTTCTTTTCTACTGTCTAATATTTCCACTTAAAGGGATCCCTATGCCTTGCCTACTCTATATATACAACCTCTTTGACACGGTATGGGACGCTTGCCAGACAGTTCCCACTCCCCGCGCGCCAAACTATCAATAGCAGATATACTTTAGAAATTAATATCTCGATTTCGAAAATTGAGAAATGATCGAAAACTTTTCAAGAACTGAGTTTAGTTCGTTCCAAAGCGTGTATACATACAAAAAAATATTATATAAATACTTGTAAACAATAAGAATATCTATTATTTTAGACCGTACTAGAAGCCTACCCAGCTTTGACCGGAATAAGAATCTTATTTTAAACCGTACATGTGAGAATACAATCAATACTAAAAATTGAATGCCTATAATGATCGAAGGTGAATTTTTAATACTTAAATAATTCAATGTGAATTTATGTATATACTATATATGTACATGCATATATATATATATATAT
>NW_017304438.1:125984-130501 GCF_001594115.1 Trachymyrmex septentrionalis | reverse complement strand
TATATATATATCATATGGAGTTATTCAAACTTACAAATTATTATATTTACAGTTTTTCAGCACATTAATATCTTTCTAATATGATGCCTGATTGATTGCTTCTAATTATTAAAAATTGCTTGTCAATTTAATTTAATTTATGATATTAGTATAATAGTTTAATTGCGTTTATAAATCCAGAAAATTAATTCGGCGCGCAGTTCGAATGACTACAAATATGGTATATATACATGTAGTACATACATAGTAGGTATATAGAATCATTTAAGCGTAAGAAGTGACAAAATAAGAGACTTAACAATAAATCAGAAAAAAAGGCATTGACAATGAGAGTCAAGCGCAATAATTGCAAAAAAATTATCATTGATTTATTAATCAGTAAATAACAAACGTTTCATTTAATACGCATCCGAGTTATTATCAATGGATATATTATATTACTTGTACATGTGATTATTATCTCAAGCTCTACTTGAAAAGTCATATGTAAGAGACATACATACAATCATTTCATTTAATACAATTAGTAAATAATTGTTAATAATTAAGAAATAAAAATAAAAACATAATATTAAAATTTGGTCAAAGACGAGCAAATAAATTAAGATGTTATAAATATCGTAATAGAATTTAATGATTAAAATGCGTTGAAATTAAGCGGAACTAGTTTCAAAAAGTCTTCTTCAGTCGCAAAGATATTACGAAATTAATACATGTGTAATTGTCGATTAAAAATTATATTTACATTTTATAGTTTAATTAATCAATTACCTGTATATATTTGAAATTCCTTATATTGTTACCATTCGATATCATTTAATAACTTTAGACAGAATATGGTTAAAATAAAAATAAAAATAAAAATGAAAAATAAAAATAAGTTAGAATAGTTAATAAAAACAGATACAAAAAATGAAATGCATAAAACAGATATTAATGACTTTAAAATTGTAGAATATAAGTATGGGAAACTTGACTCAGGATTGGATGATTTACATCTAATTGTTAGATTAGATCCTACCAGTTTTTGCGAAGGATCATTCAATCCGATCATCCACATATATAATAAATGACTTTATACATATATAATAAATAATTTATCAATTTATCTAATAAAACAGAGAGTTCCATCGGAAGTATCTAACTTATTACAATTAGGGGCAGATTTTTGCCTTGCTAGGACTAAATAGAAAAAATGCGGTCTATGAATTTATTAAGGATATCGAAGGTATGTAATTAAATTAGGAAGAATACAAATTTAATGTAAAAAATCAGATATACAGTGGTTTCACAATGAAATAGATTTCTAAATTTAAAAACGAATTCTAACATAAGTGACAAAAAGTTAATATGCATAGATCAAGAAATTATTGTAAAAATAATACAGATATCACAGATTCACAATGGCGGATAAGGACAACGTGACAGTTGCAATATAAATGACAGATTATAGGAAAAAAATTAATGACATTTTGAAAGATACGTCGAATTATACAATTGTTAAGCTTTATGTAAAATATGTATAAAATATTTATATTACATTAAAAAATAATAATAATAATAAATAATAATAAATATTGATGTAGTATATAGTATATCGGTCGGCAGGTCAAGAGGATGGCACTTTGAAAAGAATTTATAATAAAAAATTACTAGTTTGCTAAACAAATGATCGAGAAAGTTGTCCATCGATCACAAGATTCGTATTATTTTATTAAAATTTTCTTTTTTATGAAATTAAACAAATTTAATTTTTAGCTTTTTAATTTTTTTTATTAACTTAACTTTTAATTCAATTAATTTTATTATGGATTAATTTGTATTCTTAATTAAATTAAATTTTCAAGGCTGTTAACTTTAATTTAACTTAGTTTTAAAAACAGTTAACTTACCCACAACTCTTTGATATAATAACAATGAATAATGTTCTCTCAAAATATTTGAAAAACTACAGAACTGACGCACATATGTATATTTGTGATTGTATTGTATTTTTTCCGGAAGTTAGATTATTATGTTCAACGTTTTATCAAATGCATTTATCGTCAAACCCGAATCGGAAAAATCTGTCGAACTACCGACAATTGTAAGTATGAACTGAATACTGACTTTTTCTCGTAGCATGTAAGGCTTTTAAGGTGCATGAGCGTACGCCCCACCACATTATATTTTCTGTCCATTTTATCAGACATCGTAGACGTCATGTCGCACAAACTTATTAGGAGAAGTTTATTCTATGGTTTACTTTTCTGAAGTAATGTAATAAATAGGTATCATTTCTCAATTAACAAAGTTTACCTTTGAGAGTCTAATATTTTGTATATAGTCATATTTTAATTCATTTAAATTTTACGCGACAAAATACAGCGGGGATTTACGAAAAACTGCAGGATTTCCCGCCGAATAGATTATTCCGTTGCGATTTAATTAGGAGGAAATAGATACGTCAGGAATTAAATGAGCCGCATTACGGGAAAATCTCATGAATATCTTGTGACAGATCAGAATGCAATATTCTTATATAATTATATTACACATTCCAGGTAGCAAACTGTAGTTTTGACGTCGATAGTTAGTCATTTGGAATTATTGACGTCATGTGATTTATTTAAGATGTATTGTAATAATAACGTTATCTTTCTTACCAATTAATGACGCTATTTATTTATGACGGATAACAACATCATACTTATTGACGTCAGATAAATAATTAATCAACGACATATTGGTAACGTTATTAGTGATCAATTAATAACGTCATTTATTTATGCCAGTGCTGAGATTTTCTTGCACATTTCAGCCGATTTTCATCTGCGCGCAGCTTGAATGTCGATCAGCATTTAGGCTGTGCATGAGTTGGTGAAGTAAGGGGCAGGAACCAAACTAAAAATCGGCGGAAATGTGTAAGTATATCCCAACACTGATTTATGCCGTTAATAATACGAAAATAATGACATATTTTCGACGTTGGTTAATATGATATTATGTGGCTGTGACAAATCCACGTCATTTTTAATCAATGATAGGATGTCAGATTTGTTAAAAATGACCAATTAATTACGTCAAATAGATGATATCTTGTTACCTGGAATTGTTCTTAAAATGTCGCGGATTAAGTCAAGAATGGATATCCAATTAAATAAAATGCAGTTAACATTACAAAAATATTTTTTTTAGTAAAATTCAATAATTTTATAAATTTAATGTAATTTTATAAATGTATAAATATATTATGTAACGACAAAATTTTTTATCATTTTAAGAGAAACAATTATTCAATATTACATAATACGTGAAATATTAAACGCATAATAACAGCATTTAATGTTTTTCTTCAAATTCCTTTGTTCATGTGAAGAATGTAATAAAATGCAATTAATGTTATATAATCACAATTCACATGATTTCATTCATTACATGTATGTTTAAAAATGCGAAAATTGCATCAAAATATATGTTATTTACGCAACAAAACACATAACAGTATTCAGTTATCATGCCAATAGTACTGAAAAATGTTTACAGACTTGAATCTGTTTGTGTCATTCAGTAAGTATATAAATTAATAAAAATAGATTAATAAAACCTAGTAAATTTATCTAATAAATTAATATATATAAACCGTTAGATAATAATTTATTTTAATTTAGCAATTTTGAAGCAACGATTGCTAAATTAAAATTCTTATCTGTAATTTAATAATATAATTTAAGTTAATAATAGCACATATAGGGTGGAACAGTAACTCGTTCTACCTAGAATGTCTCGATTATTTTTAGAAATATGAAATAATTTTATTTACTGAAATTGTATAACATTAAGAGAGATAGATACAATATGCTACTAATAATTTTTCTATGGATGAAGAAATTTTGGAGATTTCAAAGTGATCTTTATTTTTTTTAATAAAATTATATAATTTTTTACGTATGATTGGAATAATTTTTCTGCATATAAATATATTAAAGTAGAAATATACAAAAAAAATCAATAATTTATAACATATTGCATGCTTAATTCTAGCATATGTAATATTGACATGTAATATTAAATATTCCGTAAATTATTAATTTTTTGATAATCAAACTTTAATATTTTTATAAACAGAATAATGAGATGAATCAATTGGTATAAAGAAAACACATAGTTGCTTCAAAAAAATATGCAGACAAAATGGATATGTTTATAAATAAGCAACTATACTATATATTTCTTTACACCATTAAATTATACTTACTTAAAATTCAAAATTTGTACAAGTATAGCTTTAAATTAATTCGCCTCATTAATCAATTTATAAAAGTATTAAGGTACGATTATCAAAAGTTGGGAGGACTTCGCTTGCCTACAAAACGATTGCCTACAGCTTCGTTTGTATACAGCAATATTGCACACAGCGTATTGCACACAGCACATTGCATACATGATGCTATTGGTCTAGTTTACATCGTGCACTTGAAAGAGAGAGAGAGAGAGAGAGAGAGAGAGAGAGAGAGATATGTGTACTAAGTAGTAAC
>NW_017304438.1:110343-125884 GCF_001594115.1 Trachymyrmex septentrionalis | reverse complement strand
GAGAGAGAGAGAGAGAGAGAGAGAGAGAGAGAGAGAGAGAGATGTGTACTAAGTAGTAATCTAAGTAGTAACCTAAGCAAAACAATATGTCACAATAATGTCAAAATGACGTCAAAATGACGTTATCATAATTGTTGTTCTACTTGGAAACTTTCTATAACTAATAATAAAAAATTATTAGTTAATACCTTTATTAGTATTAAGTGCACAATGTAAACTAAGCCAATAAAAAATGTGTGCAATGTGCTGTGTGTAGTATTGTCGTGTGTACAATACGCTGTATGCAATATTACTGTATGCAAACGAAGCTGTACGTAATCGTTTTGTAGGCAAATGGGATTCTCCCCCAAAAGTTAATAGTTTACGTGATATTTAATGCTTGCCAACATATGCCAACATAGAATAAAGTATAAAATGTCTCGTAAAATATTGATTTTTCGATACTTCTACCTTAATTTTATACGCAGAATAATTAGAAGAATCATATTACGTAAAAGAATCATATAATTCCATTTAAAAAAATGGAGGTAATCTTAAAATCTCCGAAACGTCTTCATCCATAGAAAAATTATTAGTAGCATATTGGACCCCTCTTAATACTACACAACGTAAGTAAAAACATTATTTCATATGTCTAAAAAATAACGAGATATTCTAGATTCTAGATTGTTCCATTCTGCATATTGTAAATTTTAATTTATGCGCACCAAGGATGCATCTCGTTTGATCACGTTGCAATTGACACCACTCGTATCGCCCGAGATGCGTAGAATTTTTCCATTAGTCAAGCGCTGTGAGCGGCTTGTAGTCAATTGTAACGTGGTAAAAGAAGACCCACTTCACCAGATACAGTATTTGACCCTCATTTGTTATATCGCTCTATTATTTCAATCTTTTTAATTTTGCAATCGTTACTCCAAGATTATTATTTAGTAGTTGCGTGTATCTAATTTATTAGATAAACTTATTATTAGATTTTATTGATTTGTTATTGTTTTTTTATTAAATTATATAATTGCTAAATGACATAACTCAAATCTGCGAATATTTTTTAACTTTATTAGCATGACATTTTAATATTATTATCCAAATGTTTTGACTCATTTCCGAGCCATTTTCAACAGAAATCGCACTAGTTAAATTGTTTAATTCAATAATATGAATTTCAATGATAAAGAATACATGAATGATATATACATGAATTCCAAAGTTATTAGAAAAAAGTAACATGTAGTTTTTCAGGTTGCAAAGCCGAGTGATTTTAAGTCTGTTTTTTATTCCTGCATTAGACTGTACTAGAATTCTCTTTCTCACTTTTACTAAATATCAAACATATACCTATCTCACTTTAAATTTCAAAAGTGGACATTAATTCAACCATAGAAAATAAGCCTCTTATTTCAGTCTAAATACTCTAAGTTAATTCAGTAAATAAATGATATATGTATATCCAAAAAAGTTGCAAAATTGACAGTCAAAAGACAAAAAATGTTGAATGCTATAGGAAGTTGGAATGCATAGGTAGAATGTTATTCGCTGTATAATATAGTCCATATCGGAATATAATGATGTTTGTAAAAATACAATAAATTAAAACAATTTAAAAATCAACGAACAAATAACGAGCAATATAAGATGTTTTGTTAAAATATTTAATATAAATTGAACACATATCAATATAATTATCAATATATAAATTATATTGATATAATTTTATTGATATAAATTAATATTAAATATTTTAACAAAATACCTTATATTGCTCGTTATTTGTTCGCTGATTTTTGCATTGCAACCTTCAAACGTTTATTTATATTCTTGTTTTCATACAATGAATTAATATTAAAAACTAATCAATCAATAGACAGTTAAAGGTTAAATAATAAAGTTAAATAGATGACGTGAAGATAAGATTTAAAATCAAAATGAAAAGTAAAACCACACAAAAAGAATATCAAGACCTTGCAAGTCCAAAAGAGAGGACAATATACATCATCTCAGAAACTAAGCGTTCCCTTAAAGATTAATGCAGTATCGAAAAAAATGGTTGAAACATCGAATAATAAGAGATGTATAAAATATTTAAAAAATGACAATTATGTATGTTATAATGATTGTATAATAATATATATACTTTTAATATTTTTAAACGTATGTAAAAGAAATATTCGAAAAAAATATTAAGAAACTTACGCTTACAAAGTACACGATGTATTTTCCGGCTGTTAAACTAGGTCGCAAACGCAGTAAAAAAATAATTTTTAGATAATACGCGTCCTCCGAATGAAAATGCACACCTGACCATAAGAAGGAGATAATTACTACGAACTATGAATGTAATGGCCAACCAATTGCGTTTACATCAGACACAAAAGTAACAACATATTAGCGATAGGTACAACACAGAATGATTACAGACATATTGCAAAATAATTTTCACTAAAACATTGCAATATTGTAATCTTTGTTGCGAAATCAGCGAAAAATTGCTGTATCATTGTTGTGATTTCGATAATGCTAAAATGTTCTTTCTGTAGTATTGCATCGTCACATTGCAATGTAATTATATATTTAGAATTATACAATACCATGGAAAAAAATTAATTGCAATGGCAAAAACACGTGTAGTAAGGAATGATAACGTTTTTTGCATTTGTTTATTTTATTTCTACAGCTTATGTATTTTTCTATATGGAAACCGGAAATTTTCATAATAAAGACGCTACAAGGAAAAATTGATATATTTTGTGTATGTGTGCGTGTGTGCGTGCGTGCGTGCGCATGTGCGTGTGTGTATATGAAATATAATTAATAAGATCCTTATTCACATCGTTACGAAATCACTGTTAGTTGTGCTTCAATTATTTAAATTCTAATTTAGAATTGAATCAAAATTAATAGTATAGAACAACAAAAATACTAAAAAAATATTGCAATCAATGTGTATACATATTCTCATATGGAAAAGCACTGAAGTTTCCTTCTCTAATTTTGATCAATTTTGAATGTTATTTGAGAGAAATAAGAGACACGTATTTTTTTTATATCTGTGCCTGTTTTTTCAAGAGGTAAAACATTTCTTTTAAAAAAATTGGAAACGAATATCGTTGAAATTATGAGAGAGAAAAAATGTTTGAAATAAGAGTTGTATGACTTCAAAAATACTTTATAATAACAATTTTTTAAAATTTGTTCAAGAAGAAAAATTTTTATTTATATAAAAATTAAAAAAAAAAGTTTAATTATAATTAAACTAAATTAAAGTTAAGTACTCTTCAAATCATTCAACTTTTATTTCAAATATTTTTTTTCTATTTCTCATAGTTTCGACAATATATTCGCTTTGAAATAAAATAACTAACTTTTCTACAGGGTTTTTCATTTCTTAAAAATGCAAACGGTCATGTATAAAAGAATGCTTCTTATATTTGTAGAAAACAACATATTCAAAATCAAAGAAGTGCTTTTCCTTATCAGTATGCCTAGATTGGTCACATTGATTCTACCTAAAAGAGTTTGTCTTTGGTAATAAATAAAGCATTATGACAAAAATATAAACTAAATACAGTATTGTAAACCTAATTGATTCTAAACCTAATTGATTCTATTCGAAATAAATTTTATTTTTTATTTCATCAAAATTTTTATTAACCTTGCAGAAATGTTGTAATATTGCAGATTGTGCCGTAATATCGCTGCAACTTTATAGGTATTAGAAACTGTAATATATAATACATATTACTTTGCGCAAGATTTTACAAATCTTAATTACAGAAACATTAAAAAGAATTTTGGCTTTTGAGTAATAAACTGCTATAACATACCGAAACATAGAGTAAGTCATTTATTATGAGATTCCTTTTTTTAAAGGCTTGTTACGTCCTGCCCTCCGTAGAAATATAATTTTGTTTTCTTTTTTGTCTTTATTTCGTGCTGAATTATTTTTTTCATTTAATCTCACATCGTCTGTCTAAGGTATTTCTATTAATTAATTGCGGATATTCCTAGTGAGAAACTTATTCGGCATAGATTGATGGCGATAATTCTGTCATGTTGACACCGCGTGACACATGTGTCATGTGAGCCAATCGAAGCATCCGTGAGGCGCGTGATGTATTGCTATGAAAGTTCAGGGATACGTATCAAGACATAAAAATATGCATAAATTATATTATATCCCTAAAGCATATAACTTCAAGTAAGAAGACACTTGTGTTTCCGTGTACATACACATATGTACATATGGTACATATGTGTTTTCGTTCATTAATTTATATTGTAAATTTAACAGGTACTATTATTGACATTTTATTAGATACCAAACAATAGCCAGCAAGTGAATTTCGAATAATACATACATACATGAACAAATATTAAACATTATAAAGTATTCTAAACTATTTTAAGTGTTCTAATACATAACTTATTCGCTGTCTCGGTATATTATTTGGCCATATAATACATTCATGTAATTCCGCAATTTGGGATATTATTTTCAAAAAAATATAATGACCAGTGCTTTTGACGAAATAAAATCAATCTCCAATAGCTAAGAAGGATTCTTGCTTTGCCAACACTCAGATTGTAAATAAAAGTTTTTTTTCAAGTGAGATTACATTTTCGATATTTCTTACATGTTATAAATGATTCAATAAAGTCTATAAGAATTTTTTATTAAATTATGTAGCTATGAAATAAATAAATAAAGTTTTTTTACCTGAAAAATTCCTCTTGACATTCTAAAATGTATGTAAAAATCATGTAAATTATATTGAAATATTATATTTTCATAATCATTTTGATTTCTTATAGGTCTTTCATTTCTTGGTGCAACATTATTAAGAAGTCCATTATCTACGAACTACACGATTAACCACACCACATATTACATTTAAATTTAAATCGTCTTCAACGAGTTCTTCTAAGACAGCCAACATTTTCCTTTCACAAGATTCAGATTTCTACTTCCACACAAATTTCTATTTCCACAAAAAATATTCTCACGTATGTTATTTATCAAACGTCGACCGCCTAGAGTTCGAGACTACGATATCCTGATATATCAATCATCACTATAATATAAATAATTAAAGTATGTAACAAGATCAATCAATTTTTGTTTTTATGTATCAAGGTTATATTTTCAGTATGTCCGTTCAACGATGTGCGAACTGCTATTTGTTAGCGACGTAGCATTAGCTTGGCAAGCAAATTAGCTGTTTTGCCATCCTGAACACGCCCAATATAACCAGCGTATCAACTAGTTTAGTAATTTGAACTTTAATATGGCTTTAATATTAAACTTTTATTCAACTTTCATTCAATCTATTCCTCCATCTCCTCCCAAAGGGTACGAAATGATGAAACGGCTTGAATTGCTCGAATCTATTAATTTCTTTGCTAAATAAATTCTAATCAATTTGACATTTGTTACGATTACAATTATTCGCTGAAGCATTAACGCCAATGATAAATTCAACAAATAATTCATAAATTGCTCAATCAAATAATTCACGATGTTTTATATTGATAAGTAACTATGCCGAATTCAGGAGAACATAAGTATTAATTTAAAATTCTAAGTCAATTACAATAGATCAATTATCATAAAGGACTCCTATAGCATGCGATACGCCGATGTTAGCAGTCTTATGATTTGCCGTTTCTGAGACTCGCTCTCATTCTGTTCATATCTCCCCTACTCTAATAACCACTCCGCCACTCTTTCAATATATGTCCTACTCGTACGCCGCGCCGGATCATCTCTCTCTCTCTCTCTCTCTCTCCGCGTTTGGCGACACGACGCACAATATAACGCAAAAATATTCAATCCGCGACTATTAGCTATTCCTAACATGAGAATTTCAACATATTTCTGGTGACAGCGGTGGGATAATAACGAGACCATTACATCCTAATACAGAAATTCATAAACGCGAAAATATCTAAATTCGTTACAGTTTCTGACGTAACAGGCTTGTAATTTATTTAATTTCTAATCTCAATTTATACTTTCAAATCAAATTTACAGAAAATGTATTTAAGCTTTATCGCCAAAAGTTAGCAGTCAATAATAACTATATTTCGTTGTATTTTATCAAAAGTGCCGATTTTGATCATTCAAAAAAAGTTCCTAATACGAGTATAAGATATAAGGATTTTCTTATGAGCTCATATAAAGACACCCTATATTACGAGATACCACCTAGGTGATCTCATAACATGAAAGAAAAAATAAAGATTCGCTTTTATCATATTACATAAAAGTAGGAACATAAAATTTAAATGTTATACATTGTTATTATATATAATAATTATATAAGTGTTCGATATGTGTGTATATGTGAGTGTGTGTATGTGTGTGAGAAATCTCAACAATAATAGAATCATCATTTTTAACATATTGTTCGATAGTATGCTTTGGGATATTGAATTGTTTAGGTGCTCTCATATTAGTTAGGAATACTCTGAGTATCTCATTATGAGTGCCACGCTTTGCAGTTTCACCATCACTAAATCTATAATCTTTACAGTTAAACAAATCATTATATCACTGTGTTTTCTTATTAATATGATCTTACTCTGTCATCTGCATGCAGACTTTATTACCCATATTTATTTTTATATATGGATACTTGAATTAATTAATGGAGAAATCAGTATTTGTGCTATTTCAACATGGACGAAACATGACTGATGTATGGCTGATATATACGAGTATGAAAGTACTGTCAACAGGCTTTAATAATCAGTATATAACATTTGATTGGATGCAAAAAACACAATTTTTTATCGCATTAAAACTATCGAGTTTTGTACCAAAAAAAGAGCATTTGCGGGAAGTTTTACTTTTCTATTTTAATCTCAAGAAATCTGCTGCTAGTCATCGTTTGCTAGTGAAGACTTATGAATAAATTTGGCTTTATCTCAACAACTCGCAGAGATTGATTTAGAAGTTTCAACAACGATTTTGACGTAAAGAGTGCTCTAAATCAGTCAAAAAAATTTGAAGATGGAAAATTGGAGGCATTATACTTTAAGAAGATTCATGTCAGACGCTCAAAAAATTGTCGGAAACATTAAATGTCGATGAGTCAACCGTTAACAAATGTTTAAAAGCAATAGGAATGATCCAAAAGCTAGGAAACTGGGTCTCACATGAATTAAGAGAAAGAGATCACAATATACAATGTTTCATACATAATACTGAAAATAAATTTTCGATACAATCTTGCGTAATCTATCAGCCAAAACATATTGTATGTATAATTTTTATTGTTTAACAAATATGTTGATAATTCAATTATCAATTTTGTACTTATTAAATAATAATAAATAAAGGACAAAGTAAGAGTCAACACATTTCTTTAAAAAAATCACACCAATAAAAGAATATATTACAAATCGAGATAAAATTACATAATGAAAAAATAAAAAAAATAAAAAGTTACAAGTTTCGGCTATCGGATTGAGCCCTCGTCAGACGTTAAACATATCGAAAAAAATGGTAGTACAAAATAATTATCGCAAATGTTCGCAAATTTATAGTATTCGGGTGAGTCTCGATGTAGAACTCGACATTATTCACGTACGATTTTTGATCAGTCAAAAATGTATCATATTTCTTAGAAAAGTTCTAGTTGATTAAAAAAAAAAGACTTCTTATGAAAAAGTAATTGTAAATTACATTGTAAATAAAGTTTGACTTTTTTGATACTGACGGTCCGTCTCTTCTCAGTCCGTGGTGATCCGTATCAGCGAGCGAGCACAATATTCGATACACAATGTCTGCGTTCCACTTGTCTTATCTTTTGTATTTTAATGACTATTCGTCATACTTATATGGACACACTTGTTTTAATAATGTTTTAATAATTGTTTTAATTTACACATATTTTTTTGGTGAGTTTGTATTTCTTATCAAAATTTTGGTTGTTAATTTATTTGCATTTACTTTTTTCATAAGAAGTCTTTTTTTTTTATCAACTATAACTTTTTTAAGAGATATGATACATTTTTCACTGATCAATCATACGTGAATAATGTTGAGTTCTACATCGGGACTCACCCGAACTGCGAATACTTTGAATTTGCGAACATTTGCGATAATTATTTTGTACTGTTTTTTCCGATATGTTTAACGTCTGAAGAGGGCAATCCGGAAACTTGTAACTTTATATTTTTTTATTTTTTTATTATGTAATTTTACCTCTCTTTATTTGTAATATATTCTTTTATTGATGTGATTTTTTAAAGAAATGTGTTAACTCTTACTTTGCCCTTTATTTATTATTTATTTTGTAGGAATTATTTATTGTGTAGGAAGAGTCCTTCAATCTGTTAATTGTTTTGTACTTATTATCATACCTTTCTGAAATGGTTTCCAATTATTTTTGTTACCAAAAGTTAACGATGAAATTAATTCGATAAATTCATTTAGAAAATTCATAACTTCGTTAAATTTTTCAGATTTATTCTTACTTATTCCTTAAATTGTATTTCTATTACTAACTATTTTAAACCATTTGTTTTGTTAACCACAAGGTAATTATATATTCTGATTTTGAATCTTCTGAAGCTAAATATTTTAATGTTGTATTTATTTCGTGAGACTTAAAACATGAGAAGCACTTTTTACATGCATTTTTTGAAAATGTTTTGATCTATCTAAGAACTCATCATGTAATTTTGGACATAATGATAGTAGGAAATTCTTTTGCTTATTTAACAATTCGTGATAATGTATAGCATGTACTACGTTTGTTGGTAAATTATATTTTTTTACCTAATTATCTGGGATGATAATAATTTCATAATTAAGCATTCTTTCTTTGAAATTTTTGAATGCACGCATACAATCATGAAAAAAGAAAAGATATCTGTTTTGATAGCATAGATAAATGCATTTATTTTGTATTGTTGAATATTTTGATACTTGAATATTAAATGCTCTCCATATAACCTGATTTGGAGCACCAATATCTGAAATTACGGCATGAACATATAATCCGATTTTTTCGACTTTTTTAATCATTTCTATTATAATTTCTTTATATATTGATCCTTGAGTTTTGTTACTAGTATAACAATACGCAATTACTTGTTTCCACCGTTGTGCTATACCTGCGAGCATAAACACTAAACAGTATGTCGCAATTTCGATTTGATTATGGTTAGGTAACGTTATTTTTCCAATAGAGATAAATGTTGATGTATCTAAGAAAACATCCGGAATTATACTTATTTCATCTAAAATGACTATACAGTCTTTATCTTCACTATTACTGAATTGTGAAACATTTATACTTAAAATATATATATATACATTATATATACATATTTATATTAATATCATACATTTTATATAATATTCCACTTCGAAATTTTAACTTTTCAAGTTTTCTATTTAATGTTCTAATAGATGGAAATGGAAAGCCCTGATACAAAAACTGTTTATATCCTGATATGCCACAAGCAAATTTTAAATAATATGCTTTGACTAACATCACACCACTTTATAACTTTTTTAATTAAGAGCTCTATCTGGTCAAATAATTGTAGGAAACTTTTTAGTAATGTTATACTTGTTTTTCTAACTCCTTAGTGCTGCTAATTAGAAAAACATTAATAAATTAAAAAAGTAATATGTTTAAACTAACTAAAAATTAAATTTAAAAATTAACTTATTTGAAAATATTAGGTTGTTCGGAAAGTAATTTCGTTTTTTCTTATGAAAATGAAAGACGATTTTCAATCAGACGCGTTTCAAATGATCATGAACGGTCGAATTCGATAAATTTAATCTCTCAGCGATCTCACGAGTTGTTATTCGCCGGTTTGCATCAATTAATGCCTTTATTGTGTCTTCATCAGCTTCAACTGACCTTCCAGAACGTGGTGCATCTTCAACATCAAAATTGCCGGATCGAAATTTTGCAAACCAGTTTTGGCACTGGCGTTCTGTCAATACATCTTCTCCATACACATCGGATAATTTTTTTCTTGCTTGAACAGCATTTTTACCTTTTCGATAGTAAAAAAGTAAAATATGCCGAAAATGCTGCTTTTCACTTTCATATTTGATAGGGCACCAACCAAAAACTACTGCGTAGAATCAATCGAACTTTTTTCACAAGCAAGCCTTGCTATATCAGCTGTCAAAATATATAATGATTATGCGGCTTAAGTGTGAAGTTGGCTGTGAAAAAATACAATAAGTCCTCTGTTGGGAAAAAACAAAATTACTTTCCGAACAACCTAATAATTAAGTTATAAATTATTAACTTTTTAACTTTATTATTTATTTTGTAACTTTTTAACTAATTATTATCCAATCCTATACTTAAACGCATTCATGCAAGCATTCGCAAATGCTTGAACAATTTGTAGACTATGCGATTAGATGCGAACGATGTAGACAATTCGCATTCACGTAATTTGCCTTATAAATCACATGCGAAATCAAATTATTGTGATTGCATGTGAGATGCAATCATAATAATTTCGAGTGAGACAACTTTAATAAAAATGTAGGAGATCTCTTGGTAAAGTTACATTACAAATGGATAAACTCACAAACAGCTTTTTGTGTGTATGTCTACGGTATTAACATCAATATTTATATATAAAAGTTTAAAAAAAGTTGCATTACAATGTAGAGACATACATGTGTTAATTTATCTTTGTCGATCTATTCGCGTTAATCTGCCATTCACGTCATAACTCGATAACGGTCTTCATACATAATTAACACAATTAATGACACGCTAAAATTATTTTTAAAATACTGTATCAAAAATTAAATGCACAATATGAAAAATTTACCGTAAAAACATGTAATAATAATCATGAAATTTCACGTATCCAAAAATCACAGAATTTTTGCTCTATTTGAATATACATATACATTTGCGTATATATTGCGTATATTTTTGTAGATGATGATTTATATATGATTTATATAATCTTTCATCTGCGACAAAAATATCAAGATAGCAATACAACTAATTTTAAATAGACTTGTGAAATAGTTCCCATGATGGAAATAGAAACTTCATTAATTACGGCAGAATCACTTACTGACAAGCTGAATTATGCAAATTTAGGATATCCAACAGAGTGACTCATAATTTTGATGCTTTTTCGGATTTTCCCAGTATCATTCTGATGATAACGTCGCTCGCTTAGGTAGCTTATGTGTTATTACCTGAGTGATTTGATGTTATACAACATTGGTAATAATATTGAAATTAAAATGATTTTATATATGTGCGATTCGCGATTGAATAACTAAATAAAAACTTTTTAAGAAGATGTTTTCTTCTTTTTTCGAGCTCACAAATTATTTTAGATAAGAAGGAGCTCTTCTTATATTACACTTATATTTGTTTCGCTCTTATCCTCCTTCCGCACTTTATTCCTGCTGACCAAAATTAATCATAATTAATAATATTTAAAATATTTTAAAAATCAATTAATCCTCGACTTCACATCTGATATATCATCGATGTTGTATTTTTATTGGAGATGCTTTATCACTTAACGAATAATAATAGTAAATAATAAACAATAAAATGATTCGTAATTAGGATCTTCTACTATATTTAATGTACTCATACACTACTTTTAAATATAACGCGATTTATATATATATATATATATATATATATATATATATAAAGTACTGTAGATAGAGCGGACTAAACTGAGTCGAAAAGTTCTCTATAATTTTGCCATGTTTGTAATAATTAACAAGATATAACTAAAATTTTAATTGTTAACAAGAAATTATTAAAATTTGCCGAATATTGGTTATCTTCAATAATTTTTTACTCAAATATTATCAACTTCATAGAAAAACAGTAAAAAACAGAAAAATTGTTTATTTTCTTTTCATAGAGCTCTAAAAATTTGTTCAGAATTATTTATCAACTTTTTAGTACTACATTTTTTTACATATACATATATTGGCAACTATTTTTTATCAATATAAGAAAATACGGCATTAAAAAATTCTCAAAAAAAATTCTCAGAACTTTGAGAAGAAAAAAAAAATTTTTTTTTGTTTTCCTATAAAGTTCATAGTATTTGAGTAAAAAATTATTGAAAACCAATATTCAGCGATTTTTGTAATTAATCTTGTTAACTATTGCGAAATTATAAAATGGTACAGGACTTTTCGACTTAATCCGTTTTACACACGAGCGCTTTATCAAAATTTACCGGATATCCTGTATATTACACATATACAGAATGTTAACTTGAATTTAAAATCCGTTGTTTTTGATGATATGATAAAATACTACAAGGGATCTTGTTTGATTCAAAGAGGCACATACTACATATAATGAGCAAAAAACTTTTCTCAAGGTTATATTTTTTGAGACTTCGAGGTTACCTCCACTTTTTTAAATAGAATTATATAATTTCTTTTACACAATATTCTCTAATTATTATGCATATAAATGCATTAAGGTAGTCAAATTAAGGAATGTCAAAAAACCAATAATTTACGAGATATTTCATACTTTATTCTGGTATATATTGACATAAAATGTTAAATAACTCATAAACTATTAATTTTTTTATAATCGTACCTTAATACTTTTATATGCAGGATAATAAGATAAATCAATAAATGGAAAGAAAACACATAGTTGCTTATTTAAAATTATCCTTTTTGTATTGCATTAGTGCAAAAATTCGTGCCCGATTTATTATTTAAACTTCAAACAGCTGTTATTTTTGTTAAAAATAAAATAAAATCTAAATCTTACTCTATCTGATGAGAGAATTTAAGAATCTATTTTTTAAATTATTTTCATCATACCCGACTTGTGATGCAATATCTCAATATCACTTTTCCTAATCGGTGGATTGATCGTGGCAGTGCGATTTATTGACCACCAAGATCTTATCCCGTTGGATTTTTTTTATAGGGTTAGACAAAAGATAAAGTGTATAAAAACAAAAATACACAAGACGAATTGCTCGCTCAGATAAGGGCTGCCCGTATAACAGAATGTCGCAATGTGCTTTTCTTGTAAAACAGTACTAATAGCACTAAGAGGCATTACTGTATTACAGCACTACAGCACTACTACACTACTATAGTAGTACAGAAGTGTTCAGTAATGCCAAGTAATGCTAAGATCTTCTATATATTCAAGATACAAAATGCAGTTGAATGTTTCAAGATACAAAATGCAGTTGAATGTTTTTACTAGCTAATGCGGGTATATAAATCATTTTTTTAATCCATTTTTCCTTGTATCAAATTTCCTTGTATAAATTAATGAAACCACCTAGAGGCGGCAAAATGCTTAATCCGTCATTGAATGTCAGCTGGAGTATTCTTAGATAATAATAACAAAATATTTGAATCAAGTAAATGTAAAAAATAAATATACTCTAACATAGTCTAATAATATTAAAGAACGGTTCCCTATTGTGAGATATGTTCCTAACATGATAGTCGAGTTTTTATTAAACTAATAAATGTTATAGGTCCAGGGCAATCAGAAATTTTCCGAAAAATTAGCAGTTAAATTTTTGCCTGAATCTATATTTCGTCATTCTGAAACAATATCTCAAAAGTCTCTATTGATGTCACCCCTGCTTAAAATTTTATAGAGGATTATAGATAAAAAAAGCAGTTTTTTATGAATATCTCAAAATCTATTGGTTTTATGACAAAAAAGTTATCATAATATTTGTAGATTAGGAAATTCTCTACAAAAAAGGTCCTATGAGTTTTTTGTCTCAGAAGCAACCATTTCCGTGTATTATGGCTTTGAAGAATTATGCTCCTGTGTGTGAGAGAAAGATAATGCATTCCTTTTTACATCTCAGAGGTAAAGTACTAGGCGCGTTTTTTTTTTAAATGTTATCTTCTCTGTAAGCCTAATCCACAATTTTGTTTAAAAAAAAGGTGTGCATTATCTTTCAGGAGCATGACTCTTCAAATGTTGAAGCCATAGTACACGGAAATAATTGCTTCTACAAAACTCATAAAATCTTTTATGTGGAGAATTTTTTAATTTACAAATATCATAACTATTTTTGCCGCGGAACCAAAAAGATAGTCGTGAAAAACTGCCTTATTTACTTTTGATCATGTATAAATTTTAAGCAAGGTCACATCGATGGGGACTTTTAAGATATTGTTCAGATGCCTTGGCCTGGCATCTATTTAATGAAAAATTTATTATTAAATGTATATAGTCGCTATAAAAAAAGATTTGAAGATTTATTGATCAAGGTGAGTCCTTAAACCTTGTTTATTATATATGCATATAATAAATAAACCTTAACAACATAATTTATTGGCGATATGGTTGAGCATTGGTTGTATTGGTATATATACATATATTGGGGATAAATTAGCCATTATTGTGTTGTCCAATAAAAGGCTAAAATTGACTATAAAATAAATGCAAATACATTCCCAGTATTGCATACCAATATGATATCAGTAATATAATATGTATATAGTATCAATATTGGATAAAAACTGAAATATTAATTTATGACTAAAAAGGATCGACAGAAAGAATTATTATATAAATGATAAATCATAAAGCTATAAAACGATATTTTTATATATATATTTTTTTAAATATAGTCAGAATTATATATAATTGTGTGGAGTATATATATATATATGTATGATGAGCACTTGTGTGTGTGCATGTGTGCGCGCGTACATATAATAGACAATAAGTAATTATCAATCGAAGAAATGATGTAGCATGTAACACAAGAAACTCATAATCCAGAGGTCCCAGGTTCGAATTCCTAACATAAGCGTGTTTTTCAAAATTACCCAAGCAGAAAATCATTATACCGCCTTGCTAATGGTTAGTCTGACGAAATACGGCCCTTAGCTAATTTCAAAATTACCATACTGTAAACGTATCTTGTATAAAATACAATAACTTCAGTTAAAAAAATACAAACACAGAACAACTCTCAAAAATATAAGAGAATACACAAGGGCTAATGAAAGTTTTTGCGCGGTAATGAGTGTAAAACAAATTTTTAATTTAAAAAATATACACGTAATTACAAACGTTTTGGCTGTACTACAAGTCATAAAAATAATAAAAATTTTTTTTACGAATATTCATCCCAGTGTCAGTTTGACATTTTTTTTAACATTCTAAACTTTTTTAGAATGTTAAAAAAAATTGTACAATTTGCCCATGAGACATTCAGTACTATTGCTTAATCTTGACTGAAGGAAAGCATGTAAGGAGTGTAACCAGTATTACATCCTATATATCATAATAGTCTAGATAAATATAAGCGTATGAGAGTTATAACAATTAGATTAGATTAATTTAATCTGGACACCTATTATGGAACGAAATCGGAATGGATTCTGATCGGAATTATTTAATTATTTCCTATAGATTTCTATTGTGTTTTCTGAGGAAAACGGAATAATTCCGACTTTCTTCTATGATAAGTGCCTTGATTCGTGGCCAAGTAACAAGATAATTAGTATTATTAATAATAATTAATAATAATAGATGGTAAA
>NW_017304438.1:101645-110270 GCF_001594115.1 Trachymyrmex septentrionalis | reverse complement strand
TATAAATTATAGTAATTTACTATCTATTTTTTATAGCATTATCTATTATTATATCATTAATATAATAGTAATAAATGGAAAATAATCTTCAATGTAAAATTATCTTAAGATCAGTCAATCTATTAATATTAATATCTTAATTAAAATGTTATTTAAGGAGATGCTGGACAACCGAACTTGCTCGAGATCGATAGTATAGACTTTTTTTAATTCCAAATGCGATAACAGTGACATCTTTCATTCATTTTTTATATTTATTATATATCGTTATATTTCACTCAACATATTCATCTATTCATCTTATTTGGGGTTACACTACCCAAGCGCGTCGAAAAAAATAAGCTTTTTCGTGAATTTTTTTCTTGAATTCTAGGTGGTGGATCAAAACAAAAATTTAGGGCTTTATTACACATATATTAAAGTTCTCAAAAATATTTTTTATTTATATATGTATAACAAAATGGCGTCGTGGCAGTATAAAAAACAAAAAAAAATTTTTTTGTAGGAGAAAAACGGTGTGCACCGTTGCAGTCCTGGTGTGCCATGTGGAACAAAAAAAAAATTTTTTCTTAATTTACAATAGTTTTTCCATAGAAGTACCGAGGATTTTTAATTTTGTTTAAAAATTCACAAATTTGTATGAGTTTAAATTTTTTTTTCATTTTTTAGCAAAAAAATCGACCTTAAATTGTTAACTGCAAACGTAATAATTTATCAATCATAAAAATCGTGTGTACTTCCACGGAAAATCTATTTAAGAAGTTGCAGTTAAAATTTCAAGTCAATCGGACAAAAATTGAGCGAGATACGGTGTACACCGATTCGTAAAACATAGTTTCGAGAAAAACGCGTTTAAAGTTTGAAATCGTATTTGTGATATGAAATTTTCAAAATATGGGCTTGCTGATTTTTTCACCTTTACTCTGCTATCCCAGCTCCATATAGCTGTCCTTCTACATTCGAATTTAGCTCGTCAGTCTCCTTCCTGAGTGCCGTAAGATCCTTCCGAGTACTTTTTCGGTTAATCGACGATGAGCGGTTGGCGGCTCGAACACGATGTTGGTCGATTTCCATTGCGTAATTATGCAACTCGGGACTAATCTTCAATTCGAGGGTTGATACTACATCTAACAGTGATGAAAAGCCGCTATTATATGTTATGACGGCTACGTTGGTTGCAATATCAACTACTGCTTTGCCGCTAGATATCGCTTTCGGTGCAATCGACCAAACGACAGAGTTCAAACTTTCGTTTGCATTTTGCGTAAATCCTCCTAGGCAACGGGAAAGGAGTTCTTCTCTTGTTAAATCTTCGTAGATTTTTTGTACAGCATTGAAAACCAAGAGGGGCATAGCTGGTTTGTGAGTGTACATCTCGAGAGTTTGCGAGGCTTTCGCTCTTTGCCAAGAGCACCAAGAATCGGCTCCTGCGGGGCATCTTTCCACCAAAATTCTTTTCGAATGTTATTTTTAAATAGTTTATACATCATTTAAGCAAATAAAAAAATTTAAAAAAAAAAAACATTTTCTGGGTAGTGTAACCCCTTAACATATTGCAACACATCATCTCTTACAAGATCGAATACCTACTGCTAGACACAATTATTGCTTTATTTACCATTCCAAGTTTTCGCTCAGCGTTCGTTATATATGTCACAGATCTTCCTTTTTAATCTTTTAATCTCAGTTTCATAAACTCAGTATTATGCACATAATACACTTAGGCCCGATTGCATCAACTACTTTAACTTTAAACGAAGCTTAAAACTCACTTTTTCTCTTTAAAGCTGAGAGAGTGGAAGAGATAGAGAATCCTCGCTTAAAATCAAAGTAACGTTAGCACCAACCAAGTCTTAGTGCTACACTGTCGATTCATACGAGTTGTAAGATTTTTGTATTAATTAAATAAACATCTACGTCAGGTGACAACTCTATGAGTTAAAAAAATGTAAATTTTTTATTTTTTTTTTTCGATTTTAGTATAAAATTTGTTGCAGCACTATACCAAATTTTGCGTCTACTTTAATCCTGTAAAATGATTTATTCCATTCAGTAAATTCGGAGATTTATATCAATTTGCATAGTTCCGACAATTTGGTAAAGGACTATAAATATATACTGACAAATAATACTGACTTATGATTTGAGCTAATTGAAAATTAATCGGCTATAAATTCTTTAAAAAATCTTAGGTTATTTAAAGTATGAATATGTATCAATAATGTTAAATTTTTAAAAGATAGTTAATATAATTTGCAAGATAGGGATTTGTAAAATATTAATCCAAATAGTGATTGAATAATGATCTGTGAATATAAAACTGTAATTAATTACTCTTAAAGGTAAACGTCTTACAGTAATCCTAAGTCCTAAAGCATTTTATGTAGGTTGAAATTTATATGAATTATTTACAAAATTTATATGAATTCCGGCTTTAGGGACTCTAAAGCTTTGACTTTATCTTGATTCGAAAATTTTTCTTATTTTAAATTTAGAAGTGTATAAATATAGAGAAAGAAATGATTTATGATATTACGTGAGTGATCTTGTTTCTCTAGATAAGAATTTTCCTTTATATTGCCACATCCGTAAAGACATTGGTCTGCCGTTTCCGAAACCACGACCATTTGTATCCGTAACTGACTGATAAGCATGAATCTGCGTTATCAGCGTGTATGATTTAATTATACGTACTGCTGACAATTCGCGCACTTTTGCTTTCTCTACACTTAGAAAAAAAGACATAATGGTAACATAATTAATTAATTTATATAAAATAATTATATAAATTATATATAAAATCAGTATTCACATCTCACTTTTATCGATAAATGTGTGCGTATAGCATATATTTATATTATGTTTATATTATGTTAGTTTATATTATGTATACTGTAGAACTTCAGAAATAAATACGCGCATTTTTCATTAAAATAAAGTGTAAATATAGACCTTAATATACGTGTAATTGAATAAATTATTTTATAAATATCATAAATAAATAATAAATAGTTTATTTAATTATTTAAACATTAATTCCATACATAAAATTTATATATATAGGATGTTTTTAAAATACGGCATCCATCCTGAGCAGGTAGAGCGGACTAAACTGAGTCGAAAAGTCCTCTATTATTTTGCAATTTTCGCTCTATTATTTTACAATAATTAACGAGATATTAATTACTAAAAATTGCTAAATATTGGTTTTTAATAATTTTTTATTCAAATACTATCAACTTTACAGAAGGAGAACAAAAAACAAAAATTATTTATTTCCTTTTCATAGAACTCTAAGAATTTTTTCAGAATTTTTTATCAACTTTTTAGTACTACATTTTCTTATTTTTATCAACATGAGAAAATACGGTATTAAAAAATTCTGAAAAAATTTTAAGAATTTTATGATAAAAAAATTAATGATTTTTGTCTCTTGCAGCTTTTCTCCTTAGGAGTTTAATTCGCTCTATCTACACAAAAGCGATTGGCAAAAACTTTCGGGACATATAATTCTTACCGTACAAGGTCGGATCACTAGTAACCGAGCGATTCCTGTTCGTGGTTTCTTTATATCTTTCTAATTATAAGGTTGAGTAATGTTAAGATACAAAGTTAAAAAGTTAATTAATTTTAACTTCATTTAATTACATTTTAGACTCTTAACTTTTTAACATTACATAGTTATATTTTACCAGTAACTATTAACTTTTAATTTGATTTTTTAAAAGTTAACATCAGGTTTGTATAGTCGGCGTTATACGGATCCCTACTCGGATTATATGCTTATATATTCGTGTCCGTCGAAGATATATTTTTCTAACTTTAAATAAATTCAAATATTTCATTTATGTTCAAACAAAGAATAGGATAACTCCGGTATATACGCCGCATCTATCAAGAACTTAATTTATTAAGTATTATTTACTATGTTTAAAGTAAATGAACTATATCAATAAAAACTTTGTACTATTATAAAAAAAATATTAGAAAATATTAGAAATCCGAAATATTTATATTTCGTATTAAAAAATGAACTTTTTTTAAACCTTTGCATTTTTACTTTATATCCGATAGGGGCGAGATATGTGGCTACTCATAGGGGGAGGGGGTGGGTATGTATGGCTGATAAAAAATTGACAAATAATGCATATAAATAAGATGTAAAATGACACAATAATTTATAAAATGCGTTTTTAAAGTTTTATTAAGGAATAAGAATGATAAATATGTGTATGAAATAATAAATAATAATTACAATCTTCCCAGATGTATTACAAGTGTTATGACATGAGGTGTATATTTTATGTAATGCGTTTATTGTATTTAGTGCACTAAATTCAATCTGCGCACTTTGTATGCTTTGGGTGTAAATCCCGCCTGTTAAAAATGCCATATATCCCAAATAGGTAGAATATACAAGACAATAAACTAAATAAAGAATACAAGAGCAAAGTACTTGTATTTTGTTATACAACATACTTTACTATTTCTCTATACTCATGTATCACAAAATAACCACTAAATCTTTTGCACGTCCTACAGTAATCATTTTATGTAGATTATAATTTATGATGACGCTACTTAACACAGTGGCAAATCGATTCAACTTATTATATAATAATTTCATTAATATTAACAGAAAGAAACTGAAATCGCAACATTATATACTAATATAACATAAAAATAACGTGTAACAGAATAGTTGCAGGAAAATTACTCCTATTCTTTCTATTTTTCTGATTTCTGCGGCGTAAATCCTAGCGCGGCGTATTTGCCGGTTACTCTAAAGAGTTATCCTAAAAAGGTTTGAAAGCGATCCATTGTCATGATTTAAAATCATGACTTTCTCGAAAAATATGCAGAAGTGCAATTTTCTGCTTTACAGGGATTATTTTTTTATTGTTCCAGAATAATCATCCAAAAGCTAATCAAAATGCGTGAAATATAGATGTGACTCTCTTCTCGTTAGTTAAAAAAGTTAACTTTGTAACTTAGTTTTTTAATTTAATTTAAGAAAAATTAAAATCATGAAATAAAACAAATTTAATTTTCAACTTTTTAATTATTTTTTTCATTAACTTAATTTTTAATTCATTTAATGTCATTACGGATTAACTTTTATCTTAACTATTTTCAAAGCTATTAACTTTAACTTAACTTAGTTAAAAAGAATTAATTTATCCAACCCTGACTATAAATTATACTATACATTTGATTATTTCCCAAAATAAAATTTCATTATTTATTCTAGAAAGTATGTTGGTGAATATTTAGAGATCTTTTGAACCATTCTGAATAAGTGAAAGGAACGGACGGATTCTAGTGACAGCAGATGTTTGGACAGATGAGGTACCAAATTGTACCTTATATTGTAAGGGTAAATATATATCTATAATTAAGTGTACATAAAAATATATTAAGAATACCATAAAACCTAAGTATCTATACAGCTTTATACTAATAAATTATATTATTATACAAAAATATTTTTATACGCGTTTAATTTACGAAAAATTAATTAATTTCAATGTCATTTCTGACTGGGAAATTAATAATTTCAATAAAGTGTTTTATAAATATATAGAAATTAATGCATACGTAACATAACGTTTTTCGTAAATTAAACGCGTATAAAAATATTTTTGTATAATAATATAATTTATTAGTATAAAGCTGTATAGATACTTAGGTTTTATGGTATTCTTAATATATTTTTATGTACACTTAATTATAGATATATATTTACCCTTACAATATAAGGTACAATTTGGTACCTCATCTGTCCAAACATCTGCTGTCACTAGAATCCGTCCGTTCCTTTCGATGCCGATTCCACTATCATTTCTGATTAGGAAATTAATTGGGAATACGCATTGCACATATTCTTTTTACGTCATGACCAGTCCACAAAATGTTAGCCAATCAAATGCTAGCATTCTTTCGGTTGAACAAATTGACTACTGCGTATCCTTGAAATTGTTACCCCTTATCTTTTTCCACTGTACTATTATGTATCTTTGAACATCTACCCAGATAGCAACGTGTCTATCTTATTACTTGCTAAGTATGCATTGCTAAGTATGAGTTGCTATCAGAATTGCAGCAACTGAGTCCTCATTTGTTGGCAAACTTGAAATAACATTGAGTAGCAATTTGCCAGCAATTTATCGACAACTTTAAAATCATCATCAAAATTCGTGCTATTGTCATCATGTTGCCATAATAATATGCAATCATACAATACTGTTATATTGCCGATAACGCAAAATAACATTCACGCAACTCTCTTGCTGGCAATACATATACACATTATTATCTGCGTGTTGCTACAATGTCGGCATATTCAAAATCGTTGGAGACAAATCTGCGGCAAATTGCCAGCATTATAAGCAATCACAGATTTGTGCGATTTTGCTGAGACACACTTTGCTGTCTGAGTATATTAAAAATTAATTTACAAACGTTTCAATCCCAAGGATTGGATCTTTTCTCCAAGTAGCACAGCAGCGCTTGCAAAATGCTAAAAAAACGATATGCGTTTTTTTAGCGCTTTGGTAAGCGCAGTGTGCTACCATTTGTATAATACAAAAGTTCGTGTAGTTCAAATTAATTTAAAGTATAAGTCAACAATATAATCAAAATAGGAAATCTATTATCGTTAATCTATTATCCAGTATATAATCTGGACATTTTTTGTTTAGAAGATTTTTGTCTTAGAACGTTCCATAGAATCTGTCAACGAAAGGACGTCCGAGCATTTTGGAACACCCTGTATATGCTCCGGTCCTGAACTAGTTAAATATAAATAATAAATTAAATCTCGCAAACTATTTCTGGTACCTTAATACTTTTATGGACAGAATAATGAAATGAATCGTATAAAGAAGATTTATAATATATCATATTATATAAAAAATTCATATAATTCTGTTTAAATAAGTGGAGGTGATTTTCATATCTTTTTGGCGCTTCTACTTATTGTTAGTAAAAGAATAATATCTAAAATCATCTCCTTCGAAACTATTCCATTTTTATCTAAAATATTTTTTCCTACCTTCCATATTTTTCGAGATATTTGTTTGATAAATTAAAATAAAACATCCTGTATAGATAAAACTAAAATTTTTGCACTAAAAATTATTTGTATATAAAAATGAATTAAGAAATAATAATACCTCCAATGATCTTGACCTTGATAAATATTATCCAGGTCATGATCCTAAACATTTAAGAGGTTGCGTCGATCGAATACTTTGAATAATGCTAATGTCGGCAATACAGTAACCATCAAACCTTACCTATAACTAAAAAATACTTAATGAAAAAGTATTTTATTACAGTGTTTTGAAAATCTCTCGAGGCTACAAAAATATGCAATAAAAAATGAGAGCTTTTACTTAAAAAGTTCAGTGACTTTGTTCTGATCTTGACAACACACTCATAGTACCATCTTGTGTTTCCCTCGAAAAGTCACATAACTTTAATTTGAAAATTAAATCTGACATGACAACAATGCACTTCATTTTAAATCTGGCATGACAACAGTACACTTCTACATAGTTAAATAAGAATAAATTTTACTGTTTAAATTAAATTATTCTTTAAATATTAGTTTTAACATAATGATAAGATTTTTATCTTATCATTATCTTTTAAGATCTATGACGTTTATCAGAAAAATTTCGATGGAATATCCAACTGGTTGCATTTTATGTTTCAATAAAAGGACCACCTCATAAAGAAACATATTTCTGATACTAAGTATACAAAGGGTAATATCCCTAGTTACAATTTTTCTCATAATTTTTATACATATGAATTGAAACATTTTTCGGAAATACTGAGAAATATTCGGAAAGTTTACATCTTCTCTCAGAATTTTTTATACAAGTGAATTCTGAAATATTCTGAAATTTCTCATCCCATAATTTTTAAAAAGTATTTTAAAATTTTTTAGATTTTATAACATTTCATCAAAAATTATACTTAAAAAATTCTTAAAAATCTTACGATATTTCATAATTAACATATATTCTGAGAAAAGATGTAGATTTTCTGAAAAACGTTCCAATTCATAGAAAAAATGTGAGAGAGTTATAAAATTATAGCGAAATTCTGAAAAATTATATTAAAAAATCTAAGAAAAATTTTCACCAGAGATGAAACCAGGAATTCCTACGTAATTTAATGCATCCAATTCATCGAACAATCGTAGTATTGTATTGAAGATGGTTAAAAAGTTAGCCAAAACATGTATTGTAAACATTATAATTGTTCTTGATTAAAAATTAGATATATGATATAGTGTTAACATTCGTATCTATCGCGCACTTTGTACAGTGCTAATTCCCATTTAGCCATTACTTTGACACTAGATTATAATTTTGTCTGAAATTTTTTTAATCCTATGTCTTCTTTTCAAAACATTGTAGTGGGGCGATTAAAAAAAATACATGATATATTAATATATGGTATCCATAAAAATATTAATATAATTCAAAAATAAAGAAAAATATTAGACGTACATTTATCCATTTTTGATGTTTGAGAGATTTACAAGAAATGATATAAATAATCAGCTTTAAATATGAAAAGTTCTCCATCATTTCAGTATATATGTATGTC
>NW_017304438.1:100980-101549 GCF_001594115.1 Trachymyrmex septentrionalis | reverse complement strand
TATCATCCTGTATATGTGTGTATATATATATATATATATATATATATATATATATATATATATATAAAGAACGAGTGTATGATAATTAAATGTAATTGTAATTTGTTATGACGTATGTAATATGTTATCCTTGATCACCTAGATTAATACATGGACTAGTGAAAACGACTCCTTGGCGAATTTTGTAAATCCAAAATTCATGAAAGTCTCCGTACTGTTTTCTAAAACATTTAACCATTGTTTCTCCGCAGTATCTAGATCCAGACCTACATGCTTAAGTTCTTTATTAATAAAATGCACTTTCCAAAGATCTTCGACATGAGGTATCACTTTTTCTGCAGGTCGAGGTCTTTGATTGCTCGGTATAATTGTACGATATTTTCGTAGAATGATGTTCAACGCATAAAATACAAGATGTAATTGTTTTATCAAGACGCAGTTCTTTTGAATTTTTCTGGTCAATAAAAATTGAAGTGATTTTAATTTTGTTATCAAAAAATCAGTCACCTTAACGCATATCGGCAGTGAATTACAAAACTCCAGAATTATTTGTACGCGATATATCCACA
>NW_017304438.1:97307-100880 GCF_001594115.1 Trachymyrmex septentrionalis | reverse complement strand
ATATATTTGTATACGGAGCTTTTTCGTCCATTTCTCGTGATTATATTTTTGAATAGCACATGTTTATAAAGATTGTATTTATACTCTCAAGGAGCAATCATGATGATATAATTATAAGCATTACTGCAAAGAGATATTGTTTTCATAATTTTTTAATTACTTTAAAGTTAAAACTGACGGGATAGCTCTACCCCACATAATATATACATATATTTATATGTTTTGTTCGCGAATTTAAAAACTGTAATTAATGTTATTTTAAATTTAAGTCAATTTAAGTCAATATATATATATATATATATATATAATATTATATTATATATTTATTTAATATAATATTTGTAAATATAAAAAATGTGTAATATATACCTGAGTGCAATTTATCTTATGTAATTGTCCACGCCACATCATTATCTCATTCAAAGTTTTTATTATATTCATCATAATTATTTTTATGCATATATTGGGCTTCTCTTCAATTGTAAAAATATCAGATATATTCAGTACCGCCTTTATAGCTTCCTCTTCCCAACTACTTTTCCAATAATTACGCGTATTTTTCCGCTGTTGTCTCATCATGTATACTTCTATCATTCTCTTGTCGCAAAGCGTCGAGAGAATCACTTTGATTGATGCGAGAATTACCCCTTCCATATGTAGCGATTCTACAGAGAAGTTCAACCAGTTGGCAGAAATAATTTCATCTTTATTTTCGTTTTCTCTCTTTGATAGATTCTTTACTCGTTTTGATTTATGCTTCTTAAGTTTTTGTATTCTAGCAAAAGAGACCTCTTCCTCCTGACTAATCTCTCTGTTTTTAGAAGACCGCAAATTATAACAATGCTTGATATTAGTGTGCGATACAGCTTTTTGTGTTATGGAAGGAGGAAAGGTCACTTTTTGACATGTCTTCTCGATGTGAGGCTGCAGTTCATAACAATGCTCGATGTTTTTTGTGCACTTATTGCCAATGATAGATCTTGCTATCACCGCAACATCATCTAAATTTTTAGAGCTGGTATCACTCATCTGTTCATTGTCGCTACTGAAGAGACTCCGTGTCTCTTGAAATTCGCAATTCTTGCCATTATAAACGTTTGCTATTTGAGAAATATTTTCAGTTATCATAAAACTTTTAGGACTATCATCGAACGTCAACATCGCGTTAATCGAAGAGGAAACCTTCTCTTTCTCATATGTAATAGTCTTCTTTTTGCAAGGTTGTAATTCATAATTATGTTCAATATCTGGCACACGCTTATTGCCAATGATAGAGCCTGCTTCTACTGCAATATTAAATACATCGTTACGCGACGTACTGTATGCGCTATCCTGCGTACGCCCTATGGAGATATTGCTACCTTGACAAGGACTATTGCCATCAAGTAAAAATTCGAAGTACTCGTTTCGAGCATTTGACATTTGAGAGATATTTTTTGGAGTTATAACAATATTTGTCGAACATCTGCCGTCAAATTCTAGCTTATTCGCTACATAATCTACCTTATTAGTTACATCATTTTGGCTTCTCGATGAGATAAAGCTCTCATCAAACTCTCTATTATGATTGTATTTAAACATCGGATCGATATTAGATTGGTTTCTTGCTTGTAAATTATATTCACTCGATACATCTGCAGCATGACTCTTTCGAAAGATATGTTTGTTCTCGATTATTTTTTTGTTTTCCTGTTGGATATCATTTTTTGATGTGGTCTGCATCGAGCATTCTGTATCTTTTTCAAGTTTAAAGCTCGATTGATGTTCATGTAGGTCATAATATGTATCATTTAGGATCGATTCCGTATCCGTTTCTGGAATTATATAGGATTTTACGTCTTTTTTCTTTTTTCTCGCCGCAATATAACGGCTATTAAAATTTCCAAGTGTCAAAAACTCAACGGATTCATTCGCCGACATAGAGTTTAACGATTTACTTCGTGGATCTTCAGATCTGGCGTATAAATTACGGATCGTTCTTTGAGGTGTAATGCAAGGTATATTGCAAATGTTCAGAGGGGTTGACGTTACGATGGTATTCTTGCTTGATAGATTCTTATCCACAAAAGATCTTGATTGTTTAATATCGGTAGACTCATCTTCGCAATGATTATATTTATCGCATGTGTTCCACTGTTCATTAAATATCTGTTGCAATTGTTTAGCTGGTATTTTAGAGACGCAGGTAATGGAGGATTTTAACCAAACGATAGCCTGAATAAAATTCAACTCGTTTTTGCATTGTTCTATGAAGGTGGGTGCTCCATCGCTGAACGGCTGAGATGACAAATTACGCGGTATTTCCAAAAAATGTTTACAACGATAACATATGTAGTTATCACGTGTAATGTTTTCGCGAACGTTTGTATTATATTGAAATGTAGAGTTTCTTCTTGAGAACGATTGTCTTGTATTTCCTGTATAAAACAATGCTTTTTGTACAAAACGATCTAAAATGTAGGTAATTATAACATTTCAAATAAATGAAATGTCATAATTAATCTTTCGGTGCTGATGTAAGATCACTTTTTTCACGACCGTTTGGGAATTGTTTTATTTCTATATTTTTTTATATGTATTTTTCTTTATGGAAACTGAAAATTATAATAATGACACTACATTCAAAGAAAAATTGATACATTGGAAGTTAATAAAATTTAATAAAATTTATTGATATCTTTACGAAATCGCTGTCAGTTATGTTTCAATTATTTAAAAATCAACTCAGAATTAATGATCCAACTCTGAACTAGTTTTTAAATGACATATAGACATATTTTGATAATTAAAATACTCAAATAAACTTCTTCTGATATTACTAGTTTAATCAATAGCTCCTATTTAGAACCACAAAATTCTATAAATTATGATAATTTTCGGTTTCCATGACAAACAATATCCCTTTCCCTACTGGATATTTCATATCAGATCGATTTCTCACACGTTAGACAGCGTTCCTTATCACCTCCTAAAAAATGTTTATAATAGAGCAGACACGAAGATCTATGCTCGGTATAATAACTGTCCCGAGAAAAAATATTTTATATATGTATAATTATATATAAAATATACATATCTCAATTTATATACAATTATATAAAATTATATATAATTATATATAAAACATTTTTTCCTGGGAATTTTCCTGTAAACAACATGAAATTCAATTCAGCGTCACTCGTTTTTGTACTTAAAATTTTTTTTTTTGGAATGCTTGTATTTTTTTTAAAACTCCATACTTACAACTAAAAGAAATCTTAAAATCATTTTTTATGTGCATTTATTATAAACAGTTACAATTTTTTTAACGAAATGCTACTTTTTGCTCAACTTATGATTTTTTTATGATTTCTTCGGTAATTACATTATATTACAATTTATTATTTTTCAAAATGAAGTTTAAATATTTGTTTTCTACAAAGTCGAAAGTATGTTCGTAAATTTTTAAAGATTTTATAATTATTTTAAATAGATCAAAAATGAACGAATTTGAGATACTTACAATTGTAGGGATGAAGCACCGAATTTGGGGATAATAATAATAAGGGATACATATGAAAAAATGTTGAAATA
>NW_017304438.1:81424-97207 GCF_001594115.1 Trachymyrmex septentrionalis | reverse complement strand
TATATATATATATAGAAATTTAATACTAATATTAATCACTTTCAGTATTAAAAGTTCTGTTAACAATACTTTTATAATAAATAAATGTGTGTGTGTGTGTGTGTAATTAATTGGCCAGTTTAGTATAAAATTTAGCTACGAAGAATATTTAACCAATTATGCTCGAAAAGGCAAACAAAAAATTAAATAACTTTTAAACTAATAAGATACTTATATGCTGAAATTTTATAAATTCAAATTTGATAGACTCAAATGTAATAATTAATAACTAAAACAATTTATGATATTTTTTATATATTTCCATATAAAAATTTTCATATTTATAATATTTCGAAATGTAATACATACATCCTTAAATATGAGTCCCTGTACAGACTAGCGTCAATGTATTACAGGTTTTAACGTCAACTCCATAGGGAATTAAATATAAGGTAAACAATATAATATACAAACATATTCCTGATGGAAAAATTTCGTTAAAATTATTCCATGTTTTGGAACATTTTTCAGCGAAATTTCAGCATTTTAGAAAAATTACTTCAGCGATTTGTAGTTAAAAAACTCATTTTCAACAAAATTTCAGCAAAATTTTAGAAAAATTTCAATAAAATTTCAGAGAATTTTTAATTCAATTTTAGTATGTTTCAATTTTCAGTAAGTTAGCTCAATTTTCAGTAGCTGAAAAATTTACTTTCAGTAAAATTTCAGCAAATTTTCAGCCATTTCGCTGAAATATTCTAAAACATGAAATAATCTCAGTGAAATTTTTTCATCAAGGATTCTTTTAAAATATTATATAGATACGAAAATACTATAATAGATACATATATGTATATGTATATTACCCTACAGCACAAAAGTTGCAGCAATATTGCAGCGTTATTACAGCGATATTGCTGCAAATTCTATGCTGTATGATATAGATTTTCGTATGTAATGCAGATTCAAGTAATATTATAGACTGTATATATTATGTGCGTCTGGATAAATAAACTAATTCATTCACGAATGATTTATATATTGTTCCCTGAACTCACCCGACTCATTTGAATCACGACTTTTACCACCAGATTCCTGTAGTATTTCTTGTAATTTACGAAGAAACATCATCGTCTTCCTTTGAATTTGATCTTCCAATTTCTTACATGTCTACAAAGATAAGAAACGCGTAAGTGCTTTCCGTTTTACGCATGATGCGCATCATTGATTAACATTTGATCAATAACAAATATAACAATGATGCATATGTGTTGTAACCCGGGAAAGTAGGCGCGTCTTGGTCTTTTTGACCGAAATATATTTTCGCCTTTTTATAACTAGAACACATATATGATTATAATTACTATAAATAATAATTAATAAGAAAATGAGACTACAAACACTAATTACACTAACGTGAGTTTACGTACTATTGTGTTCCGGGACGGACGTGTTCCGTCTCGGCTTGCATCATCCCTAATTTTTGTCAAGCTGCCGAGCTTTTTCGTGATTTCTTTTTTTTTTTTATTTGCTACCTGCATTTTCGAACTAGTTTATAACTAAATTGCGGCCGGGCTGGCTGCGAGAGCCAATAAAAGAAAAAGAAGACTAACGTAAGTGCGCGCGCTACGGTCTTTTAGACCGACTGTTACAAACATATCAAATTTTAAGTAGATATAAGTTTACTTCATCTATTTTCGCATACTATACGAAAAAACATTAACAAACATTTACGTAAAGGTAAAAATATAATAGTGACAATAAATTGAAAGATATAAATAGAAAATAAACGGAAGAGGCAAAATGACCGTGATCACTCCCGGGTTAAAGATATTATATAATTGCGTATATTTATCATTACCTTTTTAGTTTTCAGCTTAGTTTTCGCTTTCCTTGCCATTTTTCTTCTCTCTATTACCGGCTCTAATTTACGGCTCTTTACAGCTCTTTACGACAGTTTTTAATGCTTCTTAAAACTCCTTAATGCCTAAATACCTGCTCGATTAAAGTCAAATCTTTTCTAAAAATATTATCGCGACTATTCTAAACATTTGGATTTTTTAAGATGGCGAATCAAGTAAGGGCCGATGTACAATATTCGCGCAATATTTCGTGATTGGTTGTCCAGTTATGAGACTGTTTACCAATCGCTTTTGAAAATACGTGAAAGATGACATTTTCGTGTAAACGGGAACTTAAACATTGTTTCACGTGGTCTCGTTTACGCGACCGGCGAGAGGCGAGGTTAGGTTAGACGCGTGACATCGAGTCCTCCGCGGATAATTGACTGAATTTTGCAAACTTTGATTTTGTCGTCCGTAAATATAATCCGAAAACTTTGAGAGAATGGATTCGTTACCGGGGAACTTGACCAGTTTGCAGCGGGACGAGCTGATGCAACAAGTGAAGCAACAAATAGCGGTTGCTAATGCCCAGGAATTGCTCACGGTATCATTATACAACATTTTTTCCTGACAGCGCATCTCAACTGACTGAAAGTTATACAGTTTTACATATATTTGCAGAAAATGACGGAAAAATGCTTCAAAAAATGTATAGGCAAGCCGGGTACCTCGCTGGACAGCTCGGAACAGGTAAATTTTCCTTACACTGAATCTAACCTTAAAAGAGTCAGAAATGCCCGAGGTAATAAATCTTCTATTTATTAAATCCCATGGTTTTCTAAGATTATTATTAAATTAACTAGAAAATTTCAATGGAAAAATTATTATACTATAATCTACGCTTATACATCGTTTTGAAATTTGTGTTATACAGGATGATTTTTGATTAACCCTTCTTAGTTAATTTTGTTATTGTAATCTATTTGAATTGATTCCCCATTTTCTGATTTAATTGATTCAATGATTTGTTTACAGAAATGTATAGCAATGTGCATGGATCGATACTTGGACTCATTCAATCTTGTATCAAAATCATATAGTGAACGACTTCAAAAAGAACGCAACAGAATGTAAATATGAGAATTTATGGAAATATATTGTTACTTGTTATATACACTGTAATTTATGACACCATTACAGTGTCTGTATACTGCCTGATAGTTATAGAAATATATTTGTACATTGCCAGGTAAAAGACATTATCATATCACTAGTTTTTTCTCAAGGCATTTGATGCGATGCATTATTGTAAATAATGTATGATACTATTAAAGTGCAGCATATAATATGACATAATTGAAAGTATATTCACTTATCCATTATAATTTTTACATTTTTCTATGTAGTGAATATAAAAGTTAAGTGCCTTAAAAGGATCTTAAAGTCATCTGTGTTCTACTGATTACTTTTCAAATAAGTATTTTCCTAAATGCGTTTATAGATTTAAGAATTCTTTTTCACAGATAAAGCACAAGTTAAATGACAATAAGGTAGTCCACTTTATAGTAAAGATGGAAAAAAATTGGAAAATTATAATTTTTTATCTGACATTAACTTGAAACAAGATTTTCTTTATAAAAGTTTTGTACTATGTATAAAACAAAATTAGAAGATTTGTACATGCATAGTGATGTAACAGTATGTAATAGTACATCAATGACACAAATAAGTCTTACTGAATCGATCAAACAAATAATTAGGATCCCATTTCTTGTTTGTTCTTTGTTGCAAAACTAGTGTACACATTGTGTGTTCGTTATCCATACTTAAAAGTGTATATTTTAGAAGTTGGAAATACTTTAAAAAATTGATATTTTTGGGATTACTTTTTCATAACAATATGTTTTTTATAATAATTTTGATTCAATAACTTATTGAATCTGAAAAATTATCGTTCAAAAACACATTGTTACAGATATTTAAATAATCCCAGAAATATTAATTTTTAAAAAGCTCCCAAATGTTTGGCTTTACACAACTAGAGTGTGATAGAAATTTGCTGGAAACAAAATAGAAAGTTTTAGCGTAATTCACTGAGCAACTAAGAGCAAACCTTTTTATTGAGGCTGCAAATTACACAAAGGGACTGGAAACATCTATATTTTTTATAGAAATATAGTGATGGAAAAGAAAGTAGCGACAATTGCAAAAGAGAAAATTCTTTATAAAATAAATAACATATACACATGAATACACATATTATTACATTATAGTTGAAAATCATAAATAAGTAATATAGGTGTTTTGTAAAACCCACAATGCCACAGTACTTCTTTTTTTATTATTATTTGCATTCTTTATAATTATTTCATATACACTAAAAGGCACGGTATTAGCTACCAATGTTTCAACGTGGTTACAAAATAATTATCTGCAATCATGTAATGGAGTATCATAAAGCAGGTTGTTTTGTCTATCAATGCCTCATTCATGAAGTTTTAAACTGTGAATTATGAATAACTACGACTATGGCTATCTATTTTTCTCTCTTGAAAATATCGAGACTGCCTCTCCATAAAATTTATGCATTTAAACTGTATGTCATATATGTACATACATTTTTCATGATAAAATTATTACTTGATTTAACATACAATCAGCTTCGGATATGTTTCTCTCACAAAAATTACATCAAACAATCGTCAAAAAGAAGATGTCGTTCATCCCCGAATAAATACATTCAAAAACATTACGAGCCAAACAATTGACAATACATCTTGATGAATATTCTTTGAAGAGACAATCTATAGGTTTTACATATATCTTTTCTAAATATATCTACAATACAACATGCGAAGAAAAAAATCAAATAACAGGTAAGCGTGATATAGTTCCAAAATTGCCGTTAATTACGATTAAACGAGATTCGCCTGAGAAGAAATATATCTCGCAATCATCATGTGCGATCAATTCTCATTGAAAGCGAAACTTTCTACCGCTCCGAAAGATCGAGTAAAAGCTGTAGCCGCGGCGGATACAAAGACGCTTCTTAAATTATAGTCTTACAGTCTATGATGAGAGACATACTTATTCTGTAAACATGCGTGCTAATGGTAACGACGTAACAAAAATATCGGCCTTAGTGTGTAACATTGGAATGTATCTATCTCTCGTCTAGATTCTACAGAGTGTAGGAATGTTCAAATGCAGTCCTGAAGATTGCCGTGTTGATAATAGAATGTAACCACGCTGATTGATCAGGAACACACCTGCTTTTTTTTTCTTTTCTTTTCATCGGTTTTTTTAAATACATATCAGGATAAACGGCAGTTCGAACTAAGCGATTCCGTTACCGCGAACGTAGTGTTGAGACGAAGGGACTCATATTATGTAAGGGACTCACTATGCAAGGCGCTTTTGAGATTGTATAAAATTATTTTTATCTTTTTTTATCTCACTTACATATTAATTATGTATGATATATTAGGTTAATACAAAAATAATGTCGGTTTTTTACATTACTGATTCGATTCAACCGCAAACAACTATTAATTGATCAAAGACTGTTGATTAATTCCTGTGTAATTTCTTGAATGGTTTTTAATAGATCAGCTTCAATAATTACCTTCAAAGTCATTGTCAATGAATGCAGATCATCTTCAAGACTATCACATCCGTTAGGAAATTTTTGAAATCATCATTATACTTTCTGACTGAATATTTCATTAATTCTTCGATTCGTTTCCTTTGTTTTAAGACCTAATTTGAATTTGTATTCAAAAAAATTCGGAATTGCTTCTTTTTCATATTTAATAATGACAATAATTGATCACAAAGTCAACATTGAAAACAAAATTACGAGCACAATTAATAGAGCGGAATCTGCGCTTGAAAATGATGCAATATCAATACAATCGAACATATCCTTATTACAGAATATATATATACACACACACATAAAATCCCAAAGTTTAAAAACCGACATTATTTTTACATCAATCTAATATTATTATATACGTTAAACATATGTATAATAGTACAAGTTTAGCTTGTAAAGATGAAAAATAAATTGTGTGAAATGAAGCAGAAAAATTAATTGACAATCATCTAATTTAATTGATACAAACTTTTATTAATTATTTTAGCGTTTTTACGAGGGTCGTTTGAAAAGTTTTGAGCCTAACATAGAAACAAATATTTTTTCATTCAAATTCAATTTTATTTTTCAACACAATCTCCTTTTACACTTTTCCCAGTGATGCTCCCTCCCCTTTAACACAGTTGTTGACTATCTCGAACGCTCATCAGCCAAACTGATACGATCACGTTTAAATTCAGTTGCCCATCTTTTCACGATGGCAAATGATAGGATAGTTCTCGTAAACAGCGTCCAACTCGACTTTAATTTGTGCAGGCATATATTGCCTCTCAAACGCAAAAACTTAATCACGGCATGATATTCGATTTTTTCCATTTTTATAAAAATACTGACATTGATTTGCATAAATAACTGTCAAACAACAACTGAGCGTCCAAAATGACTACAATTTTCACAGGTATCTTTCAAAGCATGTACGATTATAGTACCAGAATGGTTTTAATGAGTAACGTCATCTTCTTGTTGAGGCTTAAAACTTTTCAAACGATCCTCATTATTTTCCTACGCCTAACGATATTTCCTATTGAATGAGACTTATATAATTGAAATTTATAACAGCATTTACTGTTTACCTTACTATGTAATTTGTCCCTTCCTCTCACATTATGCACATTGTTGCTATCAAAATAAATATTTATTTCGTAATACATTCATATTGAATCTGAATTCATATAATACAGGCAATAATAATTATAAATATATAAATATACAGTAAAAAATGCTGCAAGTATTTGAGCACAGTATTTCTTTGACTCTTCATCTGGCATGTGACAAGTTTCTGTGATGAGAGAATTACTATTCAATCTTGCTGAATTAAAAGTTGCATGAGTGACGGAATTTCTTTGTTCGAACGAAACATAAATTTTAATACAGTCTAGCCATTAATAAAAGTTCTTTTTGTAAAGTTGGCTGGCTATATATATTTTTTACAAAAAGATTTTGATTTGTCAAGCATCTAGTTGATTCATCTCTATAATTAAATTGTACTTAATTATATTATTGCATCCTATATGGGGCACAAAATATCTGCATTAAATGTTTTCTTTTCATTCTTTTTTTTTTTCAATTGAAATGTATTACCAAAAATGAATATTCTAATCTAGCTTTCACTAATTTCCTGCGAATCATAGATGCAAGAAAATATATAAGCACCTAATTTTTTGTTTTTTTCTTAGATAACGTTAACTTTCATAAATAACTTTAGCTTCAAATACTTAGCACCATTATATTCAAAAAATTATTTGATGGATTTTTTTAGGCAATCCATTTCTAGACGGATGATTTCCTGATATTGTTACAATATCATGTCACTTTATATAAAATGAGGTAATAGACAATGTTCAGTCATAAAAGTAAGGGCAGAGATATTTCAGTAAACACAACAAAATGCTAATAGAAAGTTCCTTAAAAAAAAAGAGAAATGTAATTAAATTATTAACGAGCAGTAACTCGTATATTCTTTCTTTTTTTTTACTGTTCTCTAATATTTAAATTATCATAACACTCTCTTGCGTAATATATTTATAAGAGTAATGTAATACTAGTGTATTTTTTACATAACGTAGAAGGTAGCCTGTCTGAAGTTAAATAAAATTATTTACTTTATAATATTCAATATGTATTGTTCTTCTTTATCAAGATGTAGATAAAAAGTTTGAAATTATTGCAAATTTTCTAATTGTATAACTGCTACTTCATACAGTTCTTTTCTATATGTATTTCTTCACATTTCACAGTTCCATTAATTTTTTAATGAATGACAGAAAATGTTCTTTTTATGTACATAAATAAGAAATACACCTCATATATGCTTCTTAATAACAGTATCAATCATATTGCTTTTTTTAAATTATGCAATATCTCGGATAATCTATGAAAAAGATGATGATTATTCACAACACGCATAGTTATTGCAAACTATGATATTGCATTGATAGTTTCAGAGTACCGCTTATCTTTACAAATCGTACAAAAATATGGTATCATCTGTGGTAATACGCATTCAGACATTTTCCTTCTACGTTTTTTTTTCTTTGCAGCGCAACTTATAAGTATTGAGCCACACAGCTTGGCAGTGCCTTTCAGAAACTATGAAGTTAATCTGCGAGTTCCTAAATTCTCATGGTAGTCGGCATAGATGTCCGTGGCAATTTAGCAATAGGATATCGATTTTATCAAAATAACATATACAAGAGGAACAATTCGCTAGAATCCTTACAGAGGATCTATGCGATGCGCCATTGAAAATTACATTCCTTATATATGATCCGCGATAATACCCGTCGCAAAGTTTGATATATTCTTATCTGTATTTATATCTTCGAGCTAAAATATAACGGTTCTATGTGTACATGGTTAGGTAATTTATATAGGAGAAAAATATGTGCGATTGCAGTTGTAATAAATAGTGCAGTCGTTTGAATTAATTTAGGTTCAGTTTACTTACGCAAGAGGTACTACTCAATATTTCATCCATTTCTTCGATTTCTTCACTTAAATCTTCGGTACGAGCACTTTGAGGCTTTTCCTCTTTCTTCGTTTGTAATTTTAGAGGACTGTCTATCTTGTCCGGCTCTTTAGTAGGGCTTTGCTCGTTTGCGCTACCTGATGCAGATGACACAAAGTCTTCTTCATAGTTATCTATACCATCTGTAGCTATAAAAATGTATTGCTTCAATAGCTCTTCGAAATTTGTACACTGCATATTAGATGATTAGGCAAACATGAATTTTATATATTTTTTATATTATATTTTTGCAACTCACCAAGCCCAATATCCATTAATTCCTTCAGATCATTAATGTTGGCTTTTTTACCGTTTAATGGTGGCAAATCACTAAATATAGAATTAGCTTTCTGATTTATAGTTGGCAAACCTTCTAGAAAAGGCTCGGTTTTATTCATTGTACTAACATTTTTCCGCTCACCGCCGACGATAATCTCGTCAAAATAAATCGTTTTCCCGAAGTTGCTTCCCGCATTAACCGATTTCTTACTTTGTACATTATTTTCTATACTTAATTCCAAACTATTTATACTGTTTTGTTTAGTTACATCTTTATTTTGATTTTCTTGCGTGTCGATCACTATAGAGTCGTCGAACTTAATTAAGGATTCGGATTTGCTTAATGGACTCATTTGATTGGACGTAACGGTACTATCAGTCTCCTGTGCCACATAGTTCGTCGCCGTGCATGTGTCATGTGGATTCGAAGTATTCTTATCAAAATTTACATTATTGTTCCTGTTACCTTCAATTCTATCAGTATCCATTGTACTCTCCCTGAGAGAAGATTGATGCTTGTCATAATCCGACGTGTCCGTTACGACGTCGGCGCCAGTCGGTGTATCTTTGCTCTTCTTGTCCGTTATTGTCACGTTTATTGGAACTTTCGGACTCTGTTCGGAAATGCTTTCTAATATTTCATTTGACGACACGGATTCATTGTGGAATATTTTGGGAACAGACACTTCAAACGTTGCATTTGCAAAATTTGTTGAGTCTTCATTTGTTACATCGTGTCTAGTTTTATTCTGTAGAAAGGATTCATAAAAATTTATTATTTCACATAATTTTGCTTTTAAAAATGTAGAAAAATATAAGAAATGCTAGGAATAAAAGTCGTTAAAGGAAATATCTTTATCGGAATGTACCTCAAACCAAATAATTTATTCCTGTAATACATTTTTCTATTAGCAACAAAGATAAATCAAGTGATGAAACATCTTACAGTGCAACTATAAATTACATGAGATAATGCATAACTTTATGAAGGAGCATCGATGGGATACTCTTAAGGACTGTTTACAGTAGAAGTGTGTAATAAGCTGTAAGAAACTGAACAATCATAGTTGATTAGTCTCCTTGCATTTATCTGTGATTGGTCGATTTTTTACAATTAATCACATCATATTACTTCATATTGTAAATGACCCTTTAAAGACCAATATTCTTACGAAAATTAGCATGGATTATTCCGAAAGAAACTGAATTATCCGAAGGTAATTAAAGAATACTGACATTATTAACTGTTTTGGCTATTTCAATCCAGACAAAAGGTCCAAAATCAAAACATGTCTTTTAGACATCTTTAAGATTAGGCGTTTTTAAGACGTCTTATGTCTCGCTTTTGAACATGCATGTTGTCAGGAAAGTATAATGGTAAAGATCTTCATTTAAAAATTTTTTATAAATTCCATTTTACAAACAAATATATATTAATTGCACATACTTTAATTCTAGAAAAGGATTTTTAAATCTATAAAAAGAGAAAAAAGAAATTACCCAGACAACATGAAATGCGGACATAAGGCATCTTGCAGCAATTTTATTGATTATGATTATTGTAATTGCATTGCGATTTTCTCAATATTTTAACTGTAATTTGGGACAAGAGAAATTCATCTCTGACAGACTTCTGCTAGTCGTTAACAATTACAACTACATAATTATCCCAACAATCAACTTAACTCAAGAAAATACCTTTTGTGAACTATTAAAGGCACCGTTGATGCTATTCTTGAGAATTTCTCCCAGCAATGGCTCAGTTGAAACAATACCTAATTCTTCGCACAATTTATTTCTTCCTACATAGTTGTATTCCTTCCCAAAGTATGTTTCTGGATCATACACAGATATTGTGTAGTCAAGACCAAAGTATTCTAGGAACTCCCTAACTAAGGAAAACAATAATTTTCCTTCTGAATTAGACAGGTACTGTTTTACAGTTTTGTTGAGAAGTGGTTCAGGATTCTGGAACATTTATTCCAAATCTATTAAATCATTCTCTTGCTACACTATAGCATTTCTTTTTCTTTTATATAAACTTCAAATAAAAATACAAATTACTCATTTACTATAACAATAACATAACTTTAAAATTATCATTTTAGAGTTGCTTACAGAAAAAGAATAGAAACCAAAAAAAAAGAACATTTTTATTCCTCTACACTCAGTCATTATACTACAATTACATTTCAGCATTTAATATTAAAAAATTACAATAATTCTGAATTCATTTTCTATTGTAGAAAAAAAATTTTTTTTTTATTGTATCGTTAAAACAAGTGAGTGATACAACATGTAAGAGTTTAATGGGACTTTTGCTTTCTTTTTGAGGATCATTTATGCATGCCATACATCGATAACTTATGTCATAAGCTGTAAGAAATTAATCAATCACATTCAACTACGAATGATCAATTTATTATAGCTTACGACATGAGTTTACGATATGTATAAATCTTATTCTTAAGAGTAAATCCACACAACTTGCACAGTTACATAAATATATAAAGAAAATTATCTAACTACATTTCTCTTATAAAGACGTACATAAAATGATTGAATAATTTTCTTTATGCATACATTTATGCAGCTATGCAAGTTTGTGTGAACATACTATGCCTAAAAGGATATAGATTCTTAAAAAAATCAATGAATCATTATTTTTTATTTTGTGGAAAAAAGTAAGAAACTTTGGTTCATTTTCTTAAGCATTATGCGTTATGAATTATGCAAACTCTATGCTCCCGTTCTAATTACAGCTGTGCATGCCTCAACGATCCTTACCATAACCGAATCCTGTTCTTCGAGTGCTAGAAACACACTCGCCCTGAGTTCCGCCTGCAAATATTTCAAAAAAAGTTCGATTAAGAAGACGGAAAAGAGGGAAACATCAAATAACGATTTTAACGAAATTTCTATCCATTTTTGCCCCGAAAACATTCGCCTAACCTACAGAGACTTACGAATATTCTTTTTTCTCGTAAGACATAACTATCTGAAGACATACCCGTATCTTAGCAAGAACGCCGTTGCTCTCCAGAGTTTGCACCACCAGGTCCCGTAATTCGGTATCCTCCTCCATCGAGATGTTTCCGTCTATCATGATTACACAAATTAAAAAAAAATGCGCCGAAATGAATACTCAAGAGAAGTAAATATTTACGCTTTCCATCGCGTGTATGTACATACACTTTTTTGCGAAAACGACACTACCTGGAGACTTTTCTATCCTGCATTCCCCCGGATCTGGGGACTTTTCATTTGTTAAGAAAATATAAAAGCCATTCTACTTTGGTTATATCGTAGACGTCGCAAGTCACAAGTTTGTTACTTTGACCAATCTGATGCTTTAATTTTACAATCGCATGATGTTCAAGTCTGATCTCAATAGGTGCATCCAGAAGCACGATTGCTCATTGAGCTCTTGCATTTGATTGGCATATTCCATTAGATCTAAAAATGTAGACCAAACAGGTACAAAAGCTCGCTGAGTGATCGTGCTTCTGAATGCACCTAATGGCTGAGCAATCGCTGCTATTGATGTATTCTCCTAGATCTAAAATGCTGATTGGATGATCCAAACGAATACATCAATAGTAATAAGTGCTCACTCGACTGTTGTGTCCGCTGAACACAGCCATAATCTGAACTCGAATTTTAATCTTGAATTTTCAAACCTAAATTTCAGTACTCGTGACTAATCATCAAATACAGTTCTTCGTGACTGTTGCGTGATTGAATGGGAAGTATGAGAATAAAATAAAAACGTGGTGAGATTACAAGATGTAATCAAATGTAATCGATCAAAAATCTATCTAGAAAATGCATTTTTTTTTTCAGAAAGTGTGAGGTAAAGAATATTTAAAATGTTATCAAAATATTTAAAATGTATAAAAATGTATAATATATTTATAATATTTATAATATATAAAATATTAATAATAATCCTGGTCAAAAAATTTCGCTGAAATTATCCTACGTTTTGAAACATTCCAGCGAAATTGTTGAAAATGTACTGAAATTTCAGGAGGATACCGTTTACCTCCTGATTGCACACACCACTCATATCAGCTGGTGCCTAGTAATTTTTTACTTGCTTTACCAATGAAAATATTTTATTTTTAAATTGGCGAATTAGCGACGCATATGTGCAATATGCACTGTGTGCAATTGGAGCTTCCCCGAAATTTCATTGAAAATGAATTTTTCAACTAACATATTAAAAAATCCTTAAATTTGAATAAAAATTTCTCTGAAATTTTGCTGAAATTTCTCTAAAATTTTGATGGAATTTTTCTGAAATATTAATTGAAATTTCTTTGAAATTTTGATGAAAATAAAATTTTCAATTAAAAATCACTAAAAAATTTTCTAAAATGCTGAAATTATGCTGAAAGGTTCCAAAATCTAAAATAACTTTAGCAAAATTTTTCCTCCAGAGAAGATTAAGTAATGATATTTTAGAGTTACAAATAAGCTCCTCAGTTATAATTCTCTTTGTCAAAAATTCGTAGCTTACAATAGACCGTTGCAAGACAGTTTTATCAAGCAAATTAGAGCGGTCGTTTTCAATACGTTCAGAATATTAATACAAGAATGGCTGATAACGTAGCAGGTGCTACTTTCTTCAAAAAGTCTCTCTACTAAACGTTCACTCTTTGCTCTTAAATTTTCTAATTGCTGATTAGCTATAACTGTGACGATTGCCATTCTCTCCTCTAACAGATACAACTATTTTTCTACATATTGTATGAGAGAATTTACGAAGTGATTAGCCATTCTTGTACTAATACTCTGAACATATTGAAAAGGACTGCTTTGATTTGCTCGATGAAGATGTCTTGCAACAGTCTATTGTAAACTAGAAATTTTGACAAAGAGAATTATAACTGAGTAGCTTATTTGTACTCTTCTCTAAAATATCATTATTTAACCTTTCCTGATGGAAAAATTTCGCTGAAGTTATTTCATGTTTTGGAATACTTTTTAACAAAATTTCAGCATTTTGGAAAATTTTCAGTTTAATTTTTCAGTGATTTTTAGTTAAAAATTTTATTTTCACCAAAATTTTAGAGAAATTTCAATAATATTTTAGAGAAATTCCATCAAAATTTCAGAAAAATTTCCATTCAAATTCAATGATTTTTTAATATACAGCTAAAAAATTCATTTTCAGTGAAATTTCAGCAATTTCGCTAAAATGTTCCAAAACGTAGAATTTCAGCGAAAATTTTTTTACCAGGGTTATATTTTATATATTATAAATATTTTGATTCTTTACTTCATATTTTCTTAAAAAAATGGATTTTCTAAATGGATTTTTGGTCGATTACATTTGATTATATCTTGTAACCTTACCACGTTTTTATTTTATTTTCACTTCCCGCTCAGTCATGAACTGTTACGAAGAACTGAATTTGATGATTAGCCACTAGCACTGAAATTTAGATTTGGAAATTCAAGATTAAAATTCAAGTTCAGATATTGGAAATCAGACTTGAAATCTGAAGGACTGTGAATTCGGGCCTTAGAGAGAGACGCTTGTAAACTGAGTACACCAAGTTATCCCTTCCATCATGGGCAATAATTAAATAAGAAATAATGCTATCAAAAGGTCGACTAACAGGATCTCTCGTATAAAACAACAGTTTTGTGGAATTTATAGATTTATTTAAGGAGTTATCTAAAAATCGTATCTCTCTCTGTTCTTAAATAAATATAAAGATTATAAATATTTAATATATTTATTACAAATATATATCTTTATTCAATACTGTTTCTAATACTGTTTGTTATCATTTCAGAATTGTGTCAAAATTGAAATTTGAGTAACAATAAAATTCATTCGCCAAATTGTTTTTATGACCTGGAAGAAAATCACATTTTCTAACATCCAACAGCCTCTCTGCCAGTTCCGCCATAATAGCACCTGCATATATATATAAAACAATAGTTTATTTATATAAATGCGTAAATAATTAACATAACAAAAATTTATGACAGAAAAGTAATTTTATACACACCTGTGCAGAGAACAATATTTTTCTTGGTCAAAAATTTTATTGTCACTGCAGTCTTAGTTAGACATTCCTCTGAAAGAAAAGGTGGATCGGCTATAACCAAATCGTACTGACTAGACATATGCCGAGGTATATCCAGAGGAAACTTGTAATCATACTGTATAAAATCTGTACCAAATATCTTGAAACGACTGTCATACTCAAACAACGTGACTGCAATGAAAATAATATATTTGTAAATAGAGTTAGAAATTAAGAAATGAAAACTTTACATGACCTGAGTTGAATTTTCAGCTTAAATAATTTGATATAAATTTTATACACGTATTCAATTCTGTAAACTGCACGAATTTAATTTTTAGTCTTGAAACTTAATCAAGACAACTAGAATAGTAATATTACAAATTAATAGGCGTATCTTGAAACCGTAAATAATTTTATTGCTGAAAATATTATCTCAACCGAGATTCGACGTGCATCCGACTCAACTCGGATGTGCCAAATTCCCAAAACTCAGATCGTATAAGATTTCATTTCTTAGTTATGTATTTACATTATGACCTTAAACTTAATCTTATTTTGGCTACAATTCACTTGATGTTATAAATGCTTTATTTTTTAATTAGTCAATTAATAAAATTCTTTCTTCTGATTGATCAATCAAAAGCTTCGAAGCATTTGTAGTGCCAAGTGGACTGCGCCCTTTGTTTAATAGAAGGAACGTTAATTTATCATTTACAACATGTATTACTATGTAATTGTTACCATTTTTTTGTAAAAGTAATGTACTACTTATTAATTTTAAAAAGTAATGTGTTATAGTACTTAGAAAACAATTACTTTCTTTGTTTTCGTAATTAAGGATTTTAGATTTTAAAATTACACTAATTAATATTAAATATAATAACCAATAATAAGTAAAACTTAAACCGCGCGATATGTGAACAACTTAAATAAATAAAAAGTGTCTTTTATAATCAAGCTGGATCTTGG
>NW_017304438.1:77424-81324 GCF_001594115.1 Trachymyrmex septentrionalis | reverse complement strand
ATATAATAACCAATAATAAGTAAAACTTAAACCGCGCGATATGTGAATAACTTAAATAAATAAAAAGTGTCTTTTATAATCAAGCTGGATCTTTGTGCTTATAGTTCAGGAAAATTATATTTTTTGGAGGCAGTTGCTATAAAAGATTTGTATGCAAAAATTGACAAATCATAATCAATTATTCTCCTAACATTTGACTGTAAGCTTAAAACACCTATTGGATGCGTCCAGAAGCACGACCGCTGAGTGCTCAGTGAGCTCTTGCATCTGATTGACATATTTCATTAGATCTAAAAATATAGACCAAACAGGTACAAGAACTTATTGAGTGCTCAGTAAGCGATTGTCATTCTGAATGCACCCATTATAGATTCAAACTTACAGACAAAAAAGTAACAACTCAAAAAGTGTAATGGTAACAGTATTATAAGTAACATATTATTTTCCACAATCTGTTTATAAATTAAATTAATATTACTCCATATAGAATATATATATTCAGAATGTAATTACTAGTCATACTTTGCCGTTTATCACACTCCTTTTTCAATTTGCTGTAAAGAGTTGGACAAGAAACTAGAGCGATCTTTCCATTTGCTGGTGTAGAATTTAGAGCACCATTAACAAAAGCCTTTATTGTATCGTCATTATACCAAAATTGACTCAATTGCTGTAATATTAACTATGCATCAATTTCTGAATTGATTTCTAATATTACAAAAAATCTATTATATTATTTTATCATTTATTTACCCAATTCTCATCGAAAGGAGTATCTGGCACTTGATCTTCCTCGGATATCAGCTTCAACAAATTCTCTCGCTCTTCTTTCTCCTTCAAGAATTCCTCTAATGCGGCAAGCGTACTCGAGCTTAGTCGCGGATGATCATCATCACTATCACTATTACTCATTGAATCTATTTTTCTGGCTGAACTAATATACACTTTTTATCTCACTTAAAGTGAGATAGTTGTATGATTGATATTTGCAAAAGCAAAAGTTTTAGACGTTTTAGTGCAATCTAGTGCAAGGATAATTACAGTTTAGCTACAATATCAAAAATTAATAAAATTAAGATTTGACATGTTTTTTGACGTGTTTTTGCACGAAATGAACGAATCTGGCAAAAGTCACTCTGCCCCGCAAAACGAGATATTAATTGTTAAAGTTTACAGATATTCAAGTTAGGAAATCTGTCACATATATTCAAGTTAGGAAATCTGTCACAGATATTCAAGTTAGGAAATCTGTCGATGGCATAGAGAGTTACACAAATTTCCTACTTTAAAAATACAAATTTTTAGCTTTAAAAACATAAATTATTTTCTATATAATTTTTTTTCTACAGTAGAGAATTTGTTTCTTTTTAAAGCAAAGAATTTGTGTAAAATTTATTATTTATTAAAGCAGAAAATACTTATTCTAGCCTCAATTACGTTTTTATGTTTTCATGTCCCTTTATGCCATCGATCTATGACAGATTTTCTAACCTGCAAGACTATTCCATAGTGGAAGTCAGATGCAAGTAGAATTGCTACCAGGGTAGTCCAACTCCCCTTTTGTAAAATGTTGCCAGCAGATGTGGCGCTTCTATAGACTGGCAACTCAGAAAATGGAATTACGTAGCCAAACATTCAAAATGGCGTCAGCCTGAACCGCTTGTACCCGACGGGTACAAATCAAAATCCATCAAGTTCGATATCATCACCAACGAGGTATTATTAAAGACCATCAAAACCCTGGACAAATTTTCGGCGGCCTCGAGGGCCCGGAGGTATTTGAAGAATACTGACATTATCGACAATTGATATAAATTTACTATTATTAACATAAATATTTGGCTCATGCATTATTAAATTCATGATTTTTTATTACATAAATGTTCCATAAATAAATATACATACTTGTAAAGCTATAATATCCTATATATTATAGAAAAATTACAATTTTTTTCTGTAGTTATCATCTCTGTTAATAATCAAACTTTGACGATAACATTAAAATCACAATTTTAAAGAAAAATCAAGTATTATTGAGTTCTAAATGTATAAATACTAATAAATAATCATAAATCATAAAATTAATACAATATTATCAGTTTTTAACTCTTAATCATTTCAATATTCTCAAGGACGCAAACTCCCGTAAGTTTGAAGGATAAGCGATAAGTCGAGATTGATTGAGTTTGAAGGATAAGCGATAAGTCGAGTTTGAAGGATAAGAGCGATAAGTCGAGATTGATTGATATCGGTGAATCAGAAGAGTTGGCCAGCAGTTAATTGTATATAATATATGTATATTACTTATTACAAATAATTTTAATTCTACAATGAGTTTGTAGTCGGTAGCTTAGAAGTTGACTATTGGCCAACTCTATTGTTTCACTGATGTCTCGATTCACCGATTGTCCTTCAAACTCGCTTCCGATTTACTGACTACAGACTACTGATTCATGAATAATTGAATAATAATACAAATATCAAAACTGATAATATAATATCACGGACGAGATACTATTAAAGACTGATCCTTATAGGAGTTTGCGTCTTTCAGAATATTGAAATGATTAAGAGTTAAAAACTGATAATAATCCTGCTGCAAATTCCCATAGGTTTTTTTATAGGTTCTTATAGAGGACTATATAAGATTCTGTAGGAGTTTGTGTAGTTACCTATAGGATTTGCGCAGCATACATAGGTATATTCATAGGAATGCATAAGGTAATAGAGGTACTCACAGGAATGTGGACAGATGTCCCATAGGAACAAAAAGGTCTATAGGATACCAGTTTAATGTATAATAACATGTAGGCGTAAGACAAAGAAGAAGTGTCCTATGGAGACTGAAAATGCCTGACTGAAATGTAGACTACCATAGGAAGACGTATGCACATCTCTTTTAAGTGCGTTCGACAATATAAATATGAGATACGAGCTAGCAGATGGCGAACTTGATCACGTAATCTTCGAACAATCCGAGTGAGAATTAATTCCGAACGCTACAGAGCTGTAAACTATCCTTTAAGGTTAGATTATAAAATAAAATTGTTTATTTTTGTGAATAAATAAAAAATACTTTATTAATTGAAAATTTCTTTCGCTTTAGTAGAAACTGATAATAGTCTTATATACTATAAATAGATCGTTACACATGAATATAGCAAACTCATATGCAAGGTATGTTTTCTTAAAAGAAAACACTGCATTGCAAAATAAACTTCTGCAATTTATAAGTTATAGCACTTAATTTCGATAGTCGTTAGAGTTTTAATATATTATAAAGAGGAAAATAATTAAATTTCCTTACTGTTTACGTTACGACTTTACGTTTTGAATGTGTCATGGACTTTACGATTTCCTTACTAATTACGTCTTATAGTCACAGTATATACAGTAGCGCAACTCTCCCGATTTTGTTGGCCAAAATGGAGTGCGCATGCGTGAAATAAGCAAGTTGCCTCGTCTCATTTTCTTCCTTTTTTTATTGTTCTCTCTCTTTCTCTCTCTATTTAAATAAGCATTCAATGTTCCACTTAAACATTTGTCTTTCAAACATACAGGTTCAGAGTAGAAATTTAGAGGAAAGTACATATTACATGTATTGTCCATTTGGTGAAATGTTATGTGAGAAATCTCGAAAGATTGGTCTAATTTTTGTGAAAAAGTGATAAAGTGAAAAAGTGAACAAAAAGTACATAGAAAATCGAGCAAAAAGGATTTCTTTTTATTTGTTGTATTTTAAATTTATTTTTTGGACATACATGTATATAAACTTCTTATAAAGGGTGTCCCAAAATTAACGCAAGATTTGAATTAAATAGAAAACACAGTTTTTAGTCTTTTGATTGTTATTTTTTTATTGAATCATAAAGTACATAGGATAGGGTTATTTGTGGAATA
>NW_017304438.1:73156-77324 GCF_001594115.1 Trachymyrmex septentrionalis | reverse complement strand
ATAGACCTGTGATTTCAAATAACCCCATAAAAAGAAATCTAATGGTGTTAAATCACACGATCTAGGGGGCAATTTTGGCGATTAACAAAGCCATCAAGGTGAAAATGTGCTTCATCGCTTAGGATGATTTTGCTCGAAAAATCAGCATCCATTTGTTGATGATTCAATAATCCATTCAACGAACTCATTTTCACTAACCCTAAACTGTCAGCTGTTAAATTGTTTTTTTTTTGGGTTGCCAACACTTTACTGCACAAATGGCGGCAAATTCAAATCTTGCGTTAATTTTGGGACACCCTTTATATCTCTCAGCTTTCTCATAACATTTTCATAGATATATAATTACATAATATTTCTTTATACAAATATACATTTTTAAGTTAATTTAATATTTTTCCTAATATTTGTCTACATTTTCTCTTTATTTTTCAATATGTTTACAATTTATTTTTATTAATTTTCATTAAGTTGAGATTATTTCATTGTAATAGTAGGTTTATTCGTTTGTATACGTTGCATGCTCTAATATGCTCCTATAACAGCTCTTACTCACTCCAACGTATTTGTTGGAGTGCAACGCGAATAAATCTAGTGAGTTTTGACAGAGCGAAAAAAGGATGAAAAGAGAAAGAAGTTTAGGTGGCAACGCTAAGTAACTTGTTTATTTCACGTATGCGCACTCCATTTTGGCCAACACTAACATCAAAGGTACCGACAGGGAGTTGCGCTACTGTATGTACTATGTTATGGCCTTACGTTTTTCTATATGCTTCCGACTTTAGTTTCCATGAGGCATCTCTTTCGCATTCCTATGGGTACTATATCAATTTGAGAGAATAATTCGTAACTCCTAAAAACTGAAAGCCACGATAATAGTTAATAAATGAAATATGTTCCACGTCGGGTAAAAAAATCCTGACCGCCATAAAGAAAATATATACTTATAATTTTTTTGAGTCACCAAACACATCTTATTTATTTATCACGTCACTTTCAGTTTTTTGAGTTACGGAAAAATTATTTTAGATTTTTACGTGAAATTATATCAGTCGGCTATTATAGCATTTTGTGTACACATTCTACATGTAAATCAGAGACTATACAGGGACTATATAGAAACTATACAGGGTGTCTCAGAATATTTGTGACTATTTTGGGACTAAACAGGATATCTCAAAATATTTGGAACTATTTTTGTGTGCAGATAGAGCGGATTAAACTGAACCGGAAGGTCCTTTATTATTTTGCGATTTTTGCAATTATTAGCTAATGAGCAGAATATCTAAAATCGACGCATTAGACAACTTTAAGGTATCTTTAAGAGTTTTTTGAAAAACATCTTTAAAATATGTCATAAAGAACTCTGACAAATATTTTAAAGTTGTCTTATGCATCGATTTTATCCGCTTATTTGGCAATTTTTAGAAACTAACTATTATGAAAATTACAAAATGATACAGGACTTTTCGACTCAGTTTAATTTATTTTATTTGCACACGAAAATAGTCCCAAATACGAGGCATCTCGTATATCATTTAGAATTGCATTAATGTGCACGTCATTCTTTTTCTTATGCGATCTTATAGGAGCCTCTTTTCATAAACTGGATGCCATAGATTCCTATGTAAAACTTTGTAGAAAAATTTTCTATATTATCCTATATATACATGCTGTGTAAATCCTGTAGGTACCTATGTAAGAAATTTAGAGGAAATAGGCACAATAGAGAAGCTATCAGCGTCAGGGCTGTGTGGCTCAATGACAGGATGGAAATCTACCAACTCGGAGGAGAGACCTGGGTTCAAGACGAGAAATGCCCTAATATTTTTCTGTCATTAATTGTTTACACTATACAAACTCCAGAGGCTGTGTTTAAAATTTACAGTCAGTAAAAGAAAATCTATAGCACATATCTAGTGCACATAATGAAAACTGTAGATTTTCAGTATGGCAGTAAATTTTGGAACACAGTCATCTTATAGTCCTCTATAGAAACCCATGAAAAAAGCCATGGGAGTTTGCAGCAAAATAGGAGCCTCCTCCCATGGGGATCAGTCGAATTTATCACAAGTACCTATGATTAAACAAATCCGTAGAAAACTTTCCCAGAAGAAAGTTGCAGTAAGGTCGAGACGCGAGTATTTGAGTAAATATTTGTTATGCGGTAAAAAAACAATCAAAGTTAGTCGAAGTAAAGATAGTTTGGACGATAGAGTCGTGTTAGAGTCGTTAAAGAATTATTATTTCAGTTTATGATTACGTCGATAGTTTATGATTTCAAGTCGATAAACTAAATCGGCACAGTCTGTAGAATTGATAATTGTATTTATGTATGTTAATTGTATTCACATATGAATATCACTGAGCACCGAGGCTCACTTTGACTGAAAAATAGCATTCTTCTCTTTTATTTGTGTTTAAATTTTTACGAGGTTGGTAAGTTAACTTTTTTTTTAACTAAGTTAAGTTAAAGTTAAAGTTAAAATTTACTGTCAGTATTGAAAATCTGTAGTGCACATAACGAAAACTATAGATTTTCAGTTCTGGCAGTAAATTTTGGAACAGAAATGCCAGAATGTTATAATCCTTTATAAGAACCCATAAAAAAACCCGTGGGAATTTACAGCAAGATAGGAGCCGCCATAGGGACCAATCGAATTTACCACGGGTACCCATAATTAGACAAGCTCATAGAAAAATTTGCCATAGGAATTTGCAGCAGGTATTACTAAAAATTACAAATTGTATGTATATTATACATAAATTTATAATAATGCATATTTCCATATAAACAAAAAAAAATTATTTTTTTATGCAAACTCTTGTGAAAAATTATCTCAGGTTCCGAAATCCAAAGTCCACAGAGATAATTTTTTGCTTGAATCATCGTTGAAATTTATTCGAACCAATCCAAAGGTAACTATAAAATAGAGCACGTGTTCGGAAATCGTTCGATACGTCCGGACAACGAGTTCGTGCCAGTGTGATCATCGTGATTAAATAATAAGAGCTATTTATCGCAGACCATTATTGGCGTTTATTTATTTTAGAAGAATAATTAAAGCTCAGAAATGTTGAAGGTATGATCATCATTCAAAAACATACTTTTATTTTTATTATAGCAATTTAAAAAGGTTGTTTTATATCTCTGATGGACTACAGTATTTTTATTTATGTGTTACCCTAGATAGTGATCATGTAACTTTTTTCCTAATGGAAACATGAAAAGTAAAATTTTTTTGTATAAATGCCATGCATTGTTAAAGTATCCTTTTTCGTTTTTTTCTTTATGTTTCCGTTCTTTTTTACAAGTAATATAAAAAATTACTTTTTTATTTATGTCATTGTAGTAAAAAAAATTGTAATTGATCTAAAGTTGCTTTTAAAGTTCTGAAAGGATGTAATTTTTAGTAATACCCTGCTGCAAATTCCTATGGGAAATTTTTGGGAAAACCCTATAGGTTTGTCTAACCATGGGTACTCGTGGTAAATTCAACTGGTTCTCATGGAAGGACGCTCCTATCTTGCTGTAAACTCCTATGGGTTTTTTCATGAGTTCCTATAGAGGACTATAAGATTCTAACTGTGTTCCAAAATTTACTGCCAGAACTGAAAATCTATAGTTTTTGTTATGTGCACTATAGATTTTCAATACTGACAGTAAATTTTAACTTTAACTTAACTTAGTTAAAAAAAAAGTTAACTCACCCAACTCCGTAAAAATGTTTAAACACAAATAAAAGAGAAAAATGCTATTTTTCGGTTAAAGCGAGCCTCAATGCTCAGTGATATTCATATGTGAATACATAAACACAATTATCTACAGACTGTGCCGATTCGGTTTATCGACTTGAAACGCAATCATAAACTGAAATAATAATTCGTTAACGACTCTAACAATATCGTCCAAACTATCTTTACTTCGACTAACTTTCATTGTTTTTTACTGCCCTTTTCATTGTTTAACTTTCATTGTTTTTTTACTGCCCTTTTATTTACCCAAATACTCGCGTCTCGACCCTGTTGCAACTTTCCTATGGGAAAGTTTCCTACGGATTTGTGTAACCATGGATATCCGTGGTAAATTCGACTGGTCCCCATGAGAGGAGGATATCCTGCTATCTTACTGTAAATTCCCATATATATATATATATATATATATATATAT
>NW_017304438.1:68022-73074 GCF_001594115.1 Trachymyrmex septentrionalis | reverse complement strand
TCTGAAAATCAAGTGAATTTCGTTCGTCGCCTTTAACTTTTTTAATGAAACCCCCTATTTCTCATTACATATTCTTATAGCTGATCTCGAGAGCTTTCCAAAACACTATAATAAAATATTTTTTCATGAAGTATTTTTCGAATTACGAGACTCGAAAGTTACAGGTATACCATCGGCATTGGCGTTAAAATCTATAATTTTCGTTATGTGCACTACAGATTCAATATTGACAATAAATTTTAACTTTAACTTTAACTTAACTTAGTTAAAAAAAAAAGTTAATTTATCCAACTCCGTAAAAATGTTTAAACACAAATAAAAGAAAAGAATGTTATTTTTCGGTCAAAGCGAGCCTCGGTGCTCAGTGATATTCATATGTGAATACATAAATACAATTATCAATTCTACAGGCTGTGCCGATTTAGTTTATCGACTTGAAATCATAAACTATCGATGTAATCATAAACTGAAATAATAATTCTTTAACGACTCTAACACGACTCTATCGTCCAAACTATCTGTACTTCGACTAACTTTCATTGTTTTTTTACCGCATAACAAATATTTATCCTAACCATGGGTACCCCCATATATATATATATATATATATATATGGGGGTACCCATGGTTAGGATAAATATTTGTTATGCGGTAAAAAAACAATGAAAGTTAGTCGAAGTACAGATAGTTTGGACGATATTGTTAAAGTCGTTAAAGAATTATTATTTCAGTTTATAATTGCGTTTTAAGTCGATAAACCGAATCGGCACAGCCTGTAGAATTGATAATTGTATTTATGTATTCACATATGAATATCACTGAGCACCGAGGCTCGCTTTGACCGAAAAATAACATTCTTTTCTTTTATTTGTGTTTAAACATTTTTACGGAGTTGGATAAATTAACTTTTTTTTTTAACTAAGTTAAGTTAAAGTTAAAGTTAAAATTTATTGTCAATATTGAATCTGTAGTGCACATAACGAAAACTATAGATTTTAACGCCAATGCCGATGGTATACCTGTAACTTTCGAGTCTCGTAATTCGAAAAATACTTCATGAAAAAATATTTTATTATAGTGTTTTGGAAAGCTCTCGAGATCAGCTATAAGAATATGTAATGAGAAATAGGGGGTTTCATTAAAAAAGTTAAAGGCGACGAACGAAATTCACTTGATTTTCAGAGGATTATTCAAGATCAAATCATATGTCCCCCTGCCAAACAATTTTTGTCTGAAACATTTTTGTCTACTGGGTTTAGTTTTCGAGATATTGCGCTGGATTATTTAAAATAGGGCACCTTGTGTGTGTATATATATATATATATATATACATACATGCATGCATACATATATCCATACAGGATGGTCGACTTAAGTCGACCATCTTGAATATTTTACTTATTTTAATGCTATAAAAATATGTTTCATATTGTTTTTTTTTCTAGGAGGCGTTAAAAAGATATGAAGGTCATCCACTTTTTTAAATAGAATATGTGCAGATTTTTTTTGGATAATTCTCTTTAGATACCTCTAATTATTCTGCATATAAGAGTATTAAGGTAAAGATATAAAAAACCAATAGTTTACAAGACATTTTACACTTTATTCTGACATATTTTAACATAGAACATAAAATATCTCAATAAATTATAAATTTTTTAGCAACTATGATTTAACACTTTTATGCACAGAATAATAAGATAAATCAATTGGTGTTGGCAAAAAATACACAGTTGTTAAAAAAATTATGCAATTTACAATGAATAACTACGTATTTTTTTAAACAGCAACTATGTGTTTTCTCCACACCAATTGATTCATTTTATTATTCTATGCATAAAAGTATTAGGGTACAGTTGCCAAAAAATTAATAATTTACTATTATATAATATATTTTATATTTTATGTCAAAATATGTCAGAATAAGGAAAGTATGAAATATTTTAAACTATTGGTTTTTTGATATCTCTATCTTAATACTTTTATATGCAAAATAATTAGAAAAATCATATTTATAAAAAAAATTATATAATTGTATTTAAAAAAGTGGAGGTGACTCTCATATCTTTTTGGATTTGCGGAAAGAAACCTTCACCTAAAAAAAACGTGACTAAAATATGTCCCTCTCGAAACTGTTCCACTTACAATTGAAACATTTTTTTTATATCATCAAAAATAAGTGAATTATTTAAAATGCTCGATTTAAGTGGACCACCTTGTATATGTGTGTGTGTGTGTGTGTGTGTGTGTGTGTGTTTTTTTGTGTGTGTATTTTTTACAGCTATGTATTATAATATATGTATATAGGGTTTCAATATTTATTGTCACTTTTGAAGCTTCATAGTATACGTTACACACACTATAGATTTTCATTGTTGGCAAAGAACATCGGAATACAGCTTTAAAAGCTATGTTAAACAATTAACAAACATTTCGAATAAAGTTATTGATTATGAGAATTTATTTATATTCAAAAAAAATAATTTCTTCGATATATTTTTTATTTGAGATGTCAGATTTGGAAATAATCGCTGTAAAAGTTGACAATTACAATTATATGTTAAAACTGATGAGATTTATTTGTAATAAAAATTGATAAATATTTCTTTTTATTTATTACAGGGCACTGTAGCTTTGGTGACTGGTGGTGCTTCTGGGCTAGGACGTGGCACTGTGGAAAGATTTATCAAGCAAGGTGCTAAAGTAATTGTTGGTGATTTACCTGCTTCAAAAGGTAAAACTGTAGCCGACGAATTAGGAGAAGCTAATGCAGTGTTTGCACCTATGGATGTATGTATAATGTTTAAATATTATTATTATAATGTATAATTGTACAATCTCTCATCAAATATAATCTTAATATATAGAACAGAATACATTTTACAATCTTTAAATGTGTTCTTTATTAAATTATTTGTCAGAAAGAAATTTTGATCTCTAGCAATGTAATACCTATACATAATGGGACCCCAAGCTATCGATTGAGCTTATTAAAAATTTCGTCCGCCTAATTATTTGTTATATATAACCGTAATGTACGTTTCTGATCAACTTGATAGTAAAGTTATACCTGCACCCAGTATGGATGCATATATTGGCGCGAGATACTATCATGTCTCTTGATTTAAAACGTTAAATTATGTTACCCAAATTATAATTATCCAAATTAAAAAATTGTAATTATTTGTTCTTTTTATATATCATATATTCTTATCTCTTATTATCTCTCTGTTAAATACTAAAATACACTACCATGTCTCCTGATCTTATTAACTTTCTTCAAGGTAACTTCGGAGTCTGATGTCCAAGCTGCTCTTGATCTTACAAAACAAAGATTTGGTAAGCTTGACGTTCTCGTCAACGCCGCTGGTATTGGCTTAGTCTTTAAGACATATAATAGTGATAAAAAACTTCCTCATAAATTGGAGGACTTCACTAGAATTATCGAAGTCAATACCATTGGTACTTTCAACGTTATTCGCCTCTCTGTCGGTTTAATGATTGAAAATTCTCCTAATCAAAATGGTCAAAGAGGTGTAATTGTTAATACTGCAAGTATCGCCGCTTTTGATGGTCAAATAGGGAACGCTGCTTATTCTGCTTCAAAAGGAGCAATCGTAGGTATATGTATTTTATTTTATTCTTCTATACTTTTATAATATTATTTAAATACTATAAGGAATATTTCAGAATTAGTTATCAGTTATTCCACAATACATATAATTGTACAATGAATGCAACTTGCAAAATAAGAAGCTAAATATTTAAAAAATGATTAACTTGCAGATCCTCATTAAGGACAATATTCATAGTTGAGCCTTATATTTAAAATTGTCTTAAATACAATTTTAAAATGTCATGAATCAATTAGAGGACCATATTAGCATCTTAAGATATTACTTAAGATGGTCTTAAAATAAAAACAGACTATGAACGAAATAAGTCCAATATAATTCATAGTTAATTCTTATATTTGTTTTAAATACAATCTTAAGATGTCATAAACCAATCAAAGTTACGTAGTAGCATTTTAAGACATTACTTAAGACAGTCTTGAAATAAGAACGGACTATGAACTATAACCCTAAGACTTTTTAGATTGTTTTGAGTTTTGACCAACTAAGTTTTTACTTATAATTCCAAAACACCTTGTATATAATCTTATTCCCTTTATGCTTATTATTACTTTCCTCTATTTTATTTTGACAATAAACTTTATTCTTTCTTTCCTCATTTTATTTTCTATAATTTATACTTTTTTTATAATTTATTATTATATAGGGATGACTTTACCTATCGCTCGTGATCTTTCCAAGGATGGAATTCGTATCGTAACAATTGCTCCAGGACTTTTTGATACTCCATTATTAAAAACGCTGCCAGAAAAGGTACGAATCTTTTTGGCAAAAAGTATACCGTTTCCTCAAAGATTGGGAAATCCTGATGAGTTTGCCATGCTAGTACAGCAGGTCGTTGAAAACCCATTACTAAATGGGGAAACAATTAGATTGGATGGTGCTTTGCGAATTAATTATTTAAAGGATTATTAATTTTTTTCTTAATGATAAAATTGCAGTACCGAAGATTTTTTTCGAATCTCTTGGTGTTTTTTTTGTGTACACACATCCACATCAAGAGATCAAATTCGACAAATCTTATGTATATATACATCTATATGTATATGTATAGAGGGTGTCCCATTTCAACTTTCGCGTCGAAATATCTCGTAAAATATAAAAGATACAAGAAAATGTTTCTCATAAAAGTTTTATTACATTGAGAGGAACATAAGATAATACCATTGGTTTGACCTTGGGTGGCGTTGTCAAGGTTAGGGCAAGGTCACTTTGAATTTTTTTAATGGAATCCCCTATTTTTTAGTACATATTCTTGTAGCTTTCCTCGAGAGCTTTTCAAAACACTATAATAAAGTATTTTTCTTTAAGTATTTTTCGAGTTATAAGGCTTGAAAGTTTGTGATTGACTTACCCAACGTAGGCTGTCAGAATTATTAATAGTAAAGTATTATAAAATCCTTACTCTATATATATA
>NW_017304438.1:41924-67730 GCF_001594115.1 Trachymyrmex septentrionalis | reverse complement strand
TATTTTACATATATATATTATATATATATATATATATATATATATATATATTTCGACACAAAAGTTGAAATGGTATCCTGTACACATAAAACTTTTTATTTCATTCTTGGGATCCTCAGAAATTTTTTCGTAAACGTTCTCCTTTTTTTTAGCATGTAAAATTTTTTATGTTCTAATGATACAATTATACATAATATTGAGTGAAAAAAATTAAAAATGCAGAATTGGGTAGTGTTAAGTTAAATAGATAAAAGTTAAGTTAAAAAGTTAAAAAGTCAATTAATTTTAACTTAACTTTACAATTTAGACTCTTAACTTTTTTACTTTATTTAGTTACATTTTATCTGTAACTATTAATTTTTATTTAATTTTTTTGAAGTTAAGTCTTAGACATAATACGCGACAATAGCGATAGCTTAATATGAGGTGCAAATTGCAAAAGTAAGCAAATTTAATAGGTGTTGACCAATGAAATTAATATAATTATAAATATTCTAGTGAATTTGTTCACTTTTGTAATTTTCATCTCATTTCAAATTACACAATTGACCCCCAGATTTCAATCTGTCAGAAACTGTGTATTTTAATATATCTAGTTTCTGATAGATTAAAATCTATTATTCCTTATTATTAAAATATAACACATCAATACCATCTTCGGCTCACGTGGGTTCACATTGACCGGCTGTTCAGTGCAGAAGGATTCATTTTCGATAACTTGCGAGAAAAGATGTCCAACAAAAATTTCGAAATGGCTTTATTACTTAAATTTAATAAGTATATGTGAACAAAATATTCAAATAGTATATATAACAGTATGTAAACAGTATATATAAAACATGTAAGTAGAATATAGAGTATTTTTTAAATAAAGTATATATTTGTCATTTCTGTTATTTGTAAGACTGAAAACCCTGGAATCAAGAAATAAAAAAATTAAAAAAAAAATAAACTTAACTTTTAACTTTTCAATTACTTTTTTTTATTAACTTAACTTTTAATTCAATTAATTTCATAATAAATTAACTTGTATCTTAACTAAGTTAAATTTTTAAGGTTGTTAACTTTAATTTAACTTAATTTAAAAAAAAGTTAACTTGTCCAATATCGTAAAAATGTTTAAACACAAATAAAAGAGAAGAATGCTATTTTTCAGTCAAAGCGAGCCTCGGTGCTCAGTGATATTCATATGTGAATACATAAATACAATTATCAATTCTACAGAGTGTGCCGATTCGGTTTATCGACTTGAAACGCAATCATAAACTGAAATAATAATTCGTTAACGACTCTAACAATATCGTCCAAACTATCTTTACTTCGACTAACTTTCATTGTTTTTTGCCACATAATAAATGTTTACCCAAATACTCACATCTCGAGATTCGGCTTGACTTTCGGCTCAATAATCTGGACACACCCTTAAATTGCGTTTTTTTTACTGTATACAAAACTTGCGTAATGGTAATGTAATGATATCGTTGTAGTCATTAAAGCCTGTTCTATAATAAGAATGCAAAGGATCGTACCGTAAGAAATTAACCAATCAAAGCCGATTATTTTTTTTTTTATTCGACTGTAATTGGTCAATTTCTTATAACTTATAACTTACTATTCTATTGTAAAACAGGTAGAGTTATAGAATAGGCCCCTAAATTCCCATGCAGCACAGAAAGATTGCAGAAATATTACAAAATAATTTCAAAATTCCAACAATGTTAAGATGTCCGCTTTTTGTTATATTACATCAAAACGTTCCAGCAATATTGCAATGTATTTGGATAAATTTTTTACGAAGATCCTAAATTAAAAACTATTTCTATACATATATCTCACTAACTTTAATTTTTCTACAAATCGCATTTCTAGTGATATGTGTTTTTCAAAAGCAATTTTTTATGATATAACCATAAAATATTCCAATAAATATAGTATTAATTCTGAAGAATAAATTTATTTGTAAGGATAAAGCATGTATGTGTGTGCCCCGAACAAACTACAAATATTATCTACATTAATATAATAATATAGTCGCTTAGTAAGTTAATCATGGATTAAGTTAATCGCAGTGATTCTTTTTAATTCGAAACCATTCCGAGTCAATTAAAATCGATTGAAAAATGACGGTCAAATCCTCGAATACTAAAGAGACTCGTTACTTTCAGTATCTATTAAAAAATAAAGAAACCATGGGTGCATTCAAAATGACAACCGCTCAATAAGCGCTCTTTTTGCATAGTTAGAAAGAGCATAGTTACGGTTACGTGTCTTAGAGTTAATCACTATAATTTAAAACATAGTTTTTTTAAGAAAAACTTTATTGACGATCCGACGTGCGATTGTGGACACCCTATGCAGATCACGTCTTACTCCGGTGCCCGGTTTACGCTGGTCAAGCTAAATATGTGCGCTGTGCTTTGTCGAATATCATCAATCTCAATCTTGATGATCTTTTTCAAGACCTACAGAACCCTTCGCCTAGACTCTGTCGCCTCTTACATAGTAAAGTATCTAACTTGCAATTTTAACTTTTGTGTATGGCGCGTATTTCCGCGCAGCTGACATGCAAGTGCAGGGATACCCTTGTTATCCTTCCCTCCCCCTTCCATCCTCAGAGACCTCTCGTGACGCTTTTCCAAACAGCTGCGCTCTCTCGATGTCATCGCTATGGCTCAAATCTTTGAAGGCGCTTCATCTGTCCATGCGTCAGTTACGCTCTTCTCTGTTTTTATAGTCCACTTTACGTACTGTTCATATTTCTGTCTTTTGCTTTGGACGTATTGACCTCCACATTAAATAGGAGGCAGAAACTATAAACAAAGAAGAAGAAGAAGAAGAAGAAGATAGATGCACTCGAGTGAAGGCAATCTGGATGTCGCGTGTCGCGCTAGTGTGCAAGAGCCGTAAAGCTAGTTTACTTGCGTGGAAATCAGGATCCGCGCGGCGGAGAGATCAGCCATCTTGTCTGGCGACATTTTAGCGCTCTATTTGAAAATCGATATTTATTATGATATTATTTGTATTTCCAATAGAAATAGGGTTTTGTGTGACGCAAAGTTAATTCAACGGTTGTATGTAATTGAAAATAATTTCTGTTTATATTAAAAGAAGTAATGAATATACTCATTATTTCTTTTAATATAAAATTATTTTCAATTGCATACATCCGTTAAATGTTTACAAATCATGTAATTAAAAAAAGGGTTATGAGCCAAGTTATTTTAATGCTAAACCAGAAATAATATGACACTAAATTCCATATAATTGAACAAACATTTCGATCTGTATACAAGGTCATAATTAACGTTACAAAAAACTAGCAATTGCAAGTAGTAACAGTTAAGGTCGCATAAAAATCCTAATAAAATCCAAAATCATGTTAAACATTATTAATATAAAATATATAATACTGCCTCGTATTTTATATTAATAATATTTTAATATAGTTTTAAATATTATTAAAATTTTAATTTTTATACGACTTTAATTGTACTCGTACTTTCTCGGTACATTGTGAGATTGATAATCATCTTGTCGAAACGTTTTTTTAATTATATGAAGTTTTACATTATTTCCAGATTAGCATTAAAGTAACTTATTGGTTCGTAGCCTCTTTTTTATTGTTTATTTTATATTAAATCTTTATTTTTATTGTATAGATTATAAATATGTATCGATGAAAACTTATTTCGACATTTTGCTCTTGATTAATTTGCTCCTTAGTTTTTCTTTTATTGATACAGCCGATTACAACATAATGTGGTATTGTTGATATTTTATTTTAGAAAAATATAAAATTTCGTATGCGCAATATTAGTTGCTTTCCATTTGCACACAAGTGAAACTGAGTCTGAAGTAGCTCATAGTAAGCTGAAGTATTTCATACTCAGATTAATGACGTCATTTTGCTTAGTTTGATAAAAAGTTATCACATGACAACACATGTTTGAACTTGACTTTTAAAGTGAGTTTACGAAATTCACTAAAGCACACGAACTCGATCTTGTACAGATTATAGGCAAAACTAAAAAAAAATAAAAGTATCGATAAAGTGTGCATAAAAATAAGTTAATATAATTAAAATAATTTATACTAATGTAAGTTTGTCACTAACCCGTGCCGCAAATCGCGCGCAAACCGCGTTCAATGTAATGTCAGCGAAAGAAATACAGTTGGAGAAAGTAGGAGCATGTTGTAGTATGCGACGCAAACAAATCTACAGACAACGCTTTGACATCAAATGCCGATTGGTGAAAAACGGATGATGGAAATAAATTTTATCCCCACAACCGGCAATTTCATTAATCAGCGTTTTGTATTAAAGCGCTGTTGTCCGTATGAGGATCCAAGCTTAAGAACTAATCGGTGAGTAGACTGCATTTCGAAAATCATCGAACAAATTTTAGTAATTGACTGTACATAGGGTGCTTTCCATTTGATGACACAAGCTGACACTAGAGTTCTAGATATAACAGAGAAGTATAATCGAGCATATTTAAAGGAATTGTCCAAAGAAAAAATGGCGACCTGTGTTTATATCTGTCATTTCGCAAACGATTTCTATGACAGTAGTATTTCTACTGACTATAAAGAAATACAGCCTTTATTCTCGAAAAGTATCGCTTACAAAAAACTATGGAAATATTATAGCATGTGTTACATATAACATTTTTCCAGTTTTTTGTATGCGATACTTTTCAAGAATAGGGGCCCTGATTCTCTTTGGAAAGTACAATATATATATCAAAATTTAAAAATAATAATACTTACCAAAATTAGAATCCTAGAAGATTTGCGCGACTATTCGTAAAAAAAATGGCGGAACCAATCAGAAATCATAGCGTTTGTGCTTCTCTGTTATATTTAATGGCTTCTGCACACAGAACGCGGCAACTTTTGTCGCGCGGTGGAAATTGTATATCTATTACTTCCGAGTAAGCGAAATGTTGATTGACTATTGCGCCAATTTCCGCCGCGCGGCAAGCGTTGCCGCGTTTTGTATAGAAGTCATAAGACTCCAGCAGACACAAGTGTTCGTTCTATCTTTGTCACTCTTTGAATGTCAACAAGGATAGAACGAAGCTTATCAAATAGAAAGCACCCATACTTGTGTAAGAAATTTACTAGATATGGACACAACAGAAATACCAACAGCGTCAGGGCTGTGTAGCTCAATGACAAAGCGAAAGTTTACCAACTCGGAGGAGAGAACAGGCTTGGGATCGAGAGCGCCCTGGTATTTTTCTTTGTCGTCGTCAATTGTTTACACTTGTTTCTGGAGAAAATTACAAAAGCGAACAAATTTACTAGATGACTATTGACCAATAAAATTGTCAGTATTCTAATAAATTCGCTGACTTTTATAATTTTCACCTCATTTCAAAATACAGAATCTATTCCTTGCTTTCTGCTTTTCTGTCAAGGTATGAACGCGTCCTAAAAGTATAATCCAATTGCCTAATTTACAACGTGTACTTGATAAGGATCTTAACTTTCTATTGAATTATCGTAATTTCGGCGATACGTGTAAATATGTACATGATATGTGTATTTAATTAATCATTTTGATATTGTATCAAATTTAGTTCATCATTTTTTAAATACATTGCAAAAATTAAAATAATTTAATAAAAAGTTACTATTTAATTTATGTACCAAGTGTACACAATGTAAACTAGGCCAATCAGCGCGAAGAAAACTTTCAACACAGTTGCAAGAAATAAACGTTCTGCTGAACGCAGCCAAGATTTTTGGTACTGACAGTGAATTTTGGAACACAACTCTAATTTGATTCGATTGTCGACCATCGCTCGCACCATCGACGTCGATGGTCATCGATGGTGGATGAAAGACGAAATGGCTTCTCATTTGGTTTTCATTCTGATGCAGTAATTCGACGTATTGAAGAGTATTATAGCTTGCTCGTGTTCCAGAATTCTCTTTACTCGTAGTGAACTATACGATCCATTTGCGATTTTTGCAAATCGTGATTTTTACTCAGGCTCGAACGTATCAGTCCTACGCTCCCACTGTATCTCGTCTTGTGACTCGTGAGTGATTATCGTTGCGGGTACAATGGCCGATGTAGAAGGGAAGAAATTGACGGAACTTCGAGTTATAGATCTAAAAACAGAGTTAGAACGTCGTGGCCTGGACAAATCCGGTAACAAAGCGGCGCTTCTCGAACGGCTTTCAAAGGTGAACGATATCTCAGTTATTCTCTTTTTTTTTTTTATTCGCGCTCGAACACTCATATTCCAACGGCGTGGTTTATCGATCTTATCGATTTAGTAATGGGCCTGTTATCGCGTATTTGCGCTAATTGAAAGGATTTTCAATTATATGATCAATATTATCGGAACTCGAGTAAGGATGCTCTTGTTATCAACAAAAAGTGCTTGTTTAAAAATGCATTGAAAATTTTGATTGCGCAATCTAGGCTGTTCCATTTCACGCATGATATGCATGATGCATCATTTATTCACCTTGTTATTCGCCGAATGTTAAACGAGGATGAATGATGAATTATACACATCATGCGTGAAATTGAATTTCAACATGAAACTGAATTTATTCCTAATCAACATGCTACTTGGGGAAGAAGTTTATACCTGTATACTAGCGTCTTGAAATAAATGATTGTTTTCTTGTTTGTATTAGTGTGCCAGTTGCTGATAAAAAGAGTATTACGTAAACTACGCTATATACTATTGTAATTTGGCTTTGGAAGAGTTAAAGTGATAAGTCACAAACTTTGAAACACGATGCATTTATTTGTACAATATATATCTTTCTGTTTGAAATTAAATCTTTGCATGCCAATAATGGTTTGCAACGTTTTACAAACGTAAAACGGAACAATAATTTAATTATTTATAGGCAATACTGGATGAAGGAGGAAATCCTGAGGAATATCTTATTGTACCATCTGGTGGGCCACCTAAAATCATTCCGAAAAGAAATGGTGGTATATATGTTTCCATATCTCATAAAAGTAGTATCTAAGACTATTTACAATGAGAGTAATACATGATAATATAAACTGTGAGTCATAAGAAATTGCTCAATCACAGTTGAATGTGAGGAGAAATTTATCATTTATTACTTATTATACAATAATTGATATTTTATGTATCATAGAACGAACTTTTTAAGTTTGTTTGGCTGTAGCTTGATTGGCTATAGAACAGAGATCTGAAAACCTCTTTGTCCTGTAGCCAATCAACAGGTTCCAAGTCTTGTCAATTGACACATGAAATACCAGATTTATTCTCATTGAAGACGACCCATAAATTATTTTTATTGTAGACAGCCTATGCTACAATTAACATAGTTATAAGTAATTATAGTTTTAAGGTTTTTGAGCTATATTGAACCATAAACGAGAAATGACGTAATGAGTAATGAGATCACAGCAAAACACTTATAAAAATGAACTGAGACTATCCTTATCCCCTCCGACAGTCAGTAAATAGTCGAAAAATGTTCGTGAAGTGAAAATAGGCTACACATGTGCACTGAGGAAAAACTAATAGATGCACTTTACATGCTTTTTACAACTATTTATTGACAGGGAAAATAATGATAGTCTCGGCCCATTTTACAAGTGTTTTACATCGATCTCATTCCGTTTCATCCAAATTATCTTTATTTATAAATGGCATGCAAGAAAAATCAATGGTTGCATTTAACAGACTCAACAGTTGAGTAAGCGCTCATTGCTATTAATGTACAATTCTGATATGTAAAATTCTGATTGGATGATCTAAAAAAATATACTAATAATAGCGAGCGCTCTCTCTGTTGAATCCACTGAATGCACTTAATGTGTTACTCATGATATATTTCTCGTTTATAATATCACAATTCAAAATGGCTGAGGTGAGCCTTAAGAATTGATTAATCACTAAATATGAAGAGAATATTCGACTGTGATTGTTCAATTTTTACTGCAATCACTTACAATTATGTTTATACAATTGTAGAGAATGGGCTTAATAGAACATTACTACATTGTATATGAATTCCAGTGAGCCAAGATAAAAATTTTTTATCATTTGTTGAATTTTCTTATCGTTATAGGAGCTCTGAGTCAAGAAGATTCTTCTACTGAGTGCTCTGATCATCAGAAGGAAGAAAGTATCGATGGACAGGATAATATAGATAAATATAAGATGGAAGTAAAGACAGAAGAATTTGATGAGAAAGAAGTTTTCATCGGGAAAGAAGTTTCCAGGAAAGAAACAAAAGAGGTATTGCATACATATTTGAGATATTTGAGATATTTTAATTAAATTAGGGTTAAATTTATCGCTAAAAATCAATAATTTACTTTGAATTTTTTTGTACAGGAATCCGAACTTGAAATTAAGAATATTATTATTAAGATCGAAAAATTAGAAGACAAAATGCAAGGAGTCAAGGCTGAAAGTGCACCGAACAGCGATAAGAAAAATGAGGCGGAGAAGATTATTTCAAATCAAATCTCAGACGTACCATCTGCCACTGTTGAAGCTAATGGAATTGATAATGAGGATTCTATCAATTTGACTATTGGAGAAGATGAGGAGAATCTCCTAGCTGAGGAGGTATGATTTAAAAAAAGAAAGAAATTTTTTTTTTTTTTTTTTTTTTTAGGAATTACTTTGATTTTGCCCATTGCCAAAAGTTGTATTTACTTCGAAAATCTTTTTTACAAGAGTGAAAAAATTTATATAATTTTTTTCATTTAAGTTATCACAGTAAGACTTCTTTTAATTAAGAAAAATTCATTGTTTTAACAAAACGCGTATAATATGACATGATAAATATAATCTCTTTTTATTAAAATGGAAAGACTAATTTTATAGCTGGAGAAAGAACTCTAACTGATTTTGGAACAAGATGTTAATCATTTTTATTAAAAATAACTAATAGTTTTAACTGCATTTGCAATAGTAGGAATTTAGGATTTTTATTTTTTATAATTTTATCTGTACAGCAGTAGAAATAATTTAAATTTTTTTTAATTCCCTTGATTTCGTAGGATTTTATAGGATTCTGGCTGGGTTCAGGAAGACGCTATTAACGCTATTTGTGTTATTCTATCTTCATCATCCATTAAATGTGATACAAGGATAGTATGACACAAATAGCGTTGATAGCGCTCACCGAACGCAACTTTTATAAGATAACTATCAACAAATTTGTAGAAGGTTTAAGACTATAAAGAATTTAGAGGTTCCAGTTTTTAATTTTTATATTATTTTTAAATGTAGTCACTTTTATGTATATAGACTATGTATTCACCTATAATTAACTTCAATAATTATAGATACAAAAGAATTATTTTAGAATTATTTCTAACAAATGTTTTTCTTATTGCAGACAGAATCTCATGACAGACACAAAGGTAAGTTCGCCATTATGTATTATTTTTTAAATTTAGATATAAGTATTCAGAATATCAAGGCTAGCGATATTTGATATCTGCGGTATCCTGAGTAAGTTAGCGAAAGCGCTAGTGTCAAGAGCAAGCGTCTTCAAGAACGTATTCGTGCAAGCATCTGGAACAAGGGCAACGTCGGGATCGTCCGCAATCAACTTCTTCCTCGTCCTATGAGTTCCGGCCTTTGAATGTCGTGAACTCGTTTCAACGTCTGGATTCGATATAGCGCAGCCACGATAGACGCGGCATATCATTGAAGTGCAAGTCGGCGACAGAAATGGCGTTTCAACTGGGATAAACGCATGCTGATCGATGGTTTGGAAGGTTTTCACAACTGGGATAAACAGTGTACATCTCCCGACATTCCCGTGCTACTGTTCGAGCAAACAAGCCATATCCCGTAGTCTTTAAGTTAGTTAACGCTATAATTTGATATACAATTACATTAATTATACCTACCACGTAGAGCATCGTTGGATTTCTCTTATCGTCGACTCATATGGATACAGGAAGACTCAAGTATACACCAGCAAATATTTGCCGCAAACTATAAATTATCACATGACATGAGGTTTGACCAGTATCTTCGAATCATTTGTGCCTCTTCGAAGAGTCGTTGTCGCATATATACATTTGAACGTTTTCCATGCGCGAGAATAGTAATCTATCACAGGAATCATTTTATCAACGTAGAGCAATGTGAATTCACGAAAATGATAAGCACGCTCTGCGACGCATTTATCGTAATCTTTTCCTTTTTTTTTTTTTTTTTTTTTAATTTCATTTTCAATTCAAAGTTTCGTGGAAAAAAAATGCGAAGGTAGCTTTGCGCGCACGCGTGTACGTGCACGTGTAAAACCGACGAGAAAGCTTTAGGTTCTCTGGATCAAATCAATGCTATCGAAGATCAGTGGCTCGTAATATCGTGCAAGCCACATCGTTTTGCTGTGTGAATTTCTTAGTGACTTGGCCAAAATTCCTGACTGGAAGTCACAAAAGCAACAGATGTTAGGAGGGAGGGAGAAGAGTCTGGGCTTCGCAGAAAGTGACTATGCTACCTTGATTGTCCCTGTAGATGGTGGAGAGAAGAAGAAAATGGAAGAAAACAGCAAGAAGGGAGACCCTAAAGGCAGCGGTAGAGCGGAACCTGGTGCCAGCGGCAAGGAAGGGACGACGTCCGGTGCGAACGGGACGAAGATCAAGCAGGAGGGTGGAGATGGAGGAAGCAAGAGGTTGGTCTCTCTCATAGAGCTAAAAAAGTACGGTTCGCAGTACTGTGGTACAGCAAATATATCGCTCACGACTCTGCTAGGGATGTTCTACTGCTGCATAACCGTATCATCGGAATAATCTCTCTCTCTCTCTATCTCTCTCTCTGTACCGTCAGGACAATGGATTTCCAAGATGAGATCACTCACGTCACATGCAAGATTATATTTAATTCCCTTTTTTTAAAATCGAATCTCGGAAGTTAATCTTCCAATCTGTGTCCTCCCCTTTAGGCTGTAATTCTTAACTCTGGAAATTATGTTAAGAAATTAAGAACTTGGCTAGCAGACTTAAAGTCTCTCAAATGTCGCTTGCATTTTTCTCCGCATATTTAATAAAAGCGATTACACGTATACTCTATACCAAGAAAAAAAAACTGACGAGTTCTGTATGCTGTGTTCCTTACACGACGAGGACATTCATTCGTTTTATTGAATGGCAGCAATTTCATCGTGCATCGCTATACAAAGGACATTAGTATCTTATGGTAAATTATATTCGGCAAAGCGTACTAAAGTCCTCGTACTATCAAGAAGCAATCCTATTGCTTACTGAAGATACTACTACTTAAAAAAAAAAAAGAGAGAAAAGCGTTAAAAGAACTCCCAATTATGGCAAGAAGTATCCTGTCAGAAGAACTATGCAGCAGATGATCCTTTTATGGATACTTAGAGCTGAATGTGTACCGCATGGACGCTTTCCTTATGCATGAGTGACAAAAGTGGATGAACAGAGAACACAGTGAATACAGATCCAGTAATCTAAATAGAACTGATAACGTTCGAAATGATATACGAGTGAAATCTTCCCCTAAAAATTCTCTAGGTTATACTACCTAAATATAAGTTGCTAGCCAAATTTATGTCCTTAACATAGTTACAGAGACACTTATTAATCACATTTATAGTCCTAATTAATTTGTTTATCAGAATCAGAACTATTATGATTTTTAATTTTCTGATGTAATGACAATATTATCTCTTTCAGCGCGGAGTCTAGCAATAAGAATCAGAAGAGAGAAGAGAAAGGTAAGCTATTTTTGTTTATACTAATTTAATAATTTAAATTAAACAATTTAGGCTCAAATGAAATAAATTAGTTACGTAGTAAAAGCCTGTAAATAAGCCGACACAAAAAGTACATATGTAAATGATTATTATTCAATACAATGATAAAAAATGAAATAGTACACTATAATTTTTACGATATGTGTCCTTATTTAAGTAAAACCATTAAATTGTGGTATTGTCGTGAAAGACATTTCTCATATGGAACGTATCACTGATGCATTAAATTGCTAAATTTGCTGGACATTACAATATTTTTTTGTTGTATATTTGATTTATTCAAGTTTTTTTGTTTTAAATAATATTAATTGTGAAATAAAGTTGAACTTACATAGATTTTATAGGCGATACATGTTCAGAGATGTCGATCGTTCGTTAGTAAGCGTGCAAATGGAAATACTTAATGTTAATATCACAACTTAATGGTTTTACTTAAATAAGGACACATATCGTAAAAATTATAGTTTTAAGAGCATTAGCGATTTGCAACTATATTTTCTATATTTTTATTACTTTGTACTGAAGAGGACCCAAATCTAGGGTCGAAACGTATGCGTATTTCTTATACTATTGCGAATTGTTCTATTGCAAATTTTTGTATTGTGTCCTACTTCGTTTTTTATCTTTGTATTGAATAATAATAATTTACACATGTACTTCTTGTGTTGGCTCATTTACAGGTTTTTACTAAGTAATTTATTTTTGTTTAGTTTTTGAATATCTTCTTTTGCAAAAAAAGAGAGGTATTGCAAATTTTATAAAATCTCACAATAACATATGTTTTGTAATGTTCTATTATATACATGTGCCTACTTTTTTTTATTTGTATGTTATTTATAATATGCGTAATATCCTTCGTAGATAAGAAGACATCTCAGATCAATCCAACCAATGCAAGCAGTCGCAATTTGTGGGTATCTGGCTTATCGTCCAGTACTCGTGCGACCGATTTGAAGCAGATTTTCTCGAAGTACGGCAAGGTCATAGGCGCAAAAGTGGTAACAAATGCAAGAACTCCAGGGGCGAGATGTTACGGTTATGTTACTATGTCTTCGAGCGAAGATGCTGCGAAATGTATACAGCATTTGCATAGAACTGAGCTTCATGGGCGTGTCATCTCTGTGGAAAAGGTAAATTATGATATTTGAATTTCACATCGTCAAAAAGAATTTCTCTGTAGCATTCTCAAAACTTATAAATTCTCAAAGGTTAAATAATAAAGAGTATATAGCCATGACTAAGGATGTATAAATAAGTTATATATTATTTAAAAACTCTCTTCGTGTGGGGCTTGTTGTTTTTTTAAAATGAAGAATTCTTAATTGTATTATGAAAGAAAAAAACTTTTGCAATTAATTTCTTTCTATTCATTTAGCGCGACAACAATTAACTGTTACTTTAATCTACTTCGATCGATTGCGATTAATACTGTATCATAAGGAAATAATAATTTTTGTTATTAGCTATCACTACATTTATCAGTTGTGTATTTAGTTTTAATGTTTAACGTATTCAATTTTATTGTACTGAAGGTCAAATCTTGACCGAAACGTCTACTTAGTGTTATGAAATTGTTTTTAAATAATATATAACTTATTTACATCCTTAGTCGTGGCTGTATGCTCTTTATTATTTAACCTTTGTAAATTTCTTAGCTACTTTCTAATAATTTAAAACTTATAAATTCTCCTACAGGCAAAAGGTGATACGCAACAAAGTCATATACGTAAACGTGATACGGTTAACGGTAAATCAGAGAAGAAAGAGGAGAAAGAAAAGCCGAAGGATCATGATATAAATGAAAGAAAGGAGAAGGAAATAAAGAAGGAACCCGAAGAGAAAGGATCAGATGCTAGTAAATGTTATTACAGTATAATAATTACACTCTAATAGGGGAAAATTATTTTTTTATAAGTAAACGAAACGTTTTAAGATCGCAAATGTAAATACACAACTGAATAATTACAGCCTTAATGATTTAAGCTAAATTTTTAATGCTTAAATAATATTTTCAATGTAAATTTATATACATATTTCATTCTGTAAATTGCACGCCGAAATTATTTTCACTCTTGAAACGTAATCGTAAGCAAAACTAGGATATTAATGTCACAAATTAAATTAATAAGCAATGGATGTTAATAAGCATCTTTTAAAGTTGTAAATAATTTATTGCGAAAAGTATTATTTTAGCCAGGAAATTTTTATAAGTCTTTAAATTCTAACAACATATACATAGACATTAACCGATTATATATATTACGTTTGTTTAGCAAAAAAATCTGATGATAAAAATGAAAGCGCCGAACTAAAAATAAAAATTGAAATGCCAGACAAAAAGGAAGATTTGTCTAAAGAGTCCGATTCTCGATCGACAAAGTCTACTAGCAAGAAGCCGGAAAGTGAGAGAGGAAGGCGAGAAGAAAAACGGATTCGTACTTGGGAGAGAGATCACCGATCTCATAGTAGATCTCGGAGCCGTGAACGACGGAAGCGAGACGACGTTCTCACATTTGCTAAAATCAGAGTAAATATTTTCAGCTTTCGATTCCGATCAGTAGCAAGAGCGAATTCGTGTAAAAGACAAAATCTTGAATTTTCAGGAAGAACGTGAGCGGCAAAGAATGCGCGAAAGAGAACGAATTCTAAGAGAGGAAGAGCGAAGAAGAAGGGAAGACATGGAACGTCAGCGAGAGATAGAGCGTAGACATCGAGAAGAATCTGCGCGCTTAGAGAGAGAACGAGAGAAATTGAGACGAGAAAGAGAACGGATCGAACAGGAAAAGGCCGAGTTACTACGACTCGAGCGTGAGCGGCAAAAACTCGAGAGGGAAAAGCTTGAGCGCGAAAGATTGGAATTGAAGAGACAGCAGATGCGTTTGGAAGAGAGTCGACGCGCGCCACCGCCACCGTCCATAAAGAGGTCGTCCAGCGATAGGAGAGATCCGCGGGATTTGTACGCGGAATCTGACAGAAAACGATTAGCTACAGAACATAGCCGCAGACATAGCCCGGAAAGAATTGTCGATAGGCGAAATGAGATGTTGGAGCGCGTATCAGATAGACGACTAGATCCTTCGCCACCATCTCGATACGAATCCAGCAGGTAAACTTAAACAATTTTTTAAAATTAAAATTTGTCATTTTAAAATTTTATTAAAAGTTTAAGTTTATATTAAAACAATTTTTTATTCAAAATAATATATTAAATATCATACTTTGTAATATATATCATTTCAATCTATCAAAAATCGTCACAAAATTTCCGAATATTATGATGTATTTCGAACCAATATTCGAATCCAATATTCAATATTAATATTGAAATAATAATAATGTCATGAAATTTATTTCAGATCCACTCAAGAGTTGGGATTGAAAAAAGAATTCAAAAGAAGTAGCGATTTTTCTTCAAGAAACAGTCGACCAGACAGCTTTTCCGATGTTTCTCGGGGAAGAGAAGTCATTGTACGGCGAGAAAGTTTGTCTACCACATCCTCATCCTTGGATCCTCGACAAATCAAGGAAAGGTACGTGTTGTACTCTCAAATCATAAAGTAAAAAATGAAATCATATTTCTAATTAATTACATTTTTTGTTCGGATTTATATAGATATGATCGTCCGAATACCACGTCCTATACTCGCGAACGCGAAGTACGACGTTCCGATCCCGAGACGCATCGAAGTTCTAGAGACACTCATACGCGATACAGTGATAGTTTCAAACCTCCGACAACTAGCACACCACGTAAGTATGAAATAAAACCGTATATGTACAAGAAGTGATTTTAGTACACGACACTAGGAATTTTTATCTCCTTTTCTACTCTTGTAATCGATATCACACTGAACCATTTTTAGACGGTTTTTCTTTAATTTTCTACACAGGATATAGGCATTACGTTAAGTAAGGAAGCAATACAGTAGCCAAAACATCGTCATGAACATTTCTGACAAAGAAGAGAATATGTACACACGACCTGATATTATACATGTAAATTTATTTTCGTTTAGAGTATCTTTGATTTGAAATTCTTGGACGATATACAATAAATAATGTGAAATTAGATAGTACAACTAAATTATATCTTTCAATATATATATTATAAAACATTGAAATATGCGCCCAAAATAAGCTTTTTACTCAACGAAATTTTTGAGGTTTAAAAAATGTAAAGTTTAATTTTTAGTAAGAAAAATTGATACACACAGGAAAATTAAATAAACTGTAGTAAAGAAATCTCGTTTTTTCTTTACACTTTATATATCTTTCATTTAAACAGTCTAGAAATGGATTTTATCAATGTATAAACATTATTTTTTATTATAAAAATATTTTATAGTTTATAATATTTGTAAAGAAGAAAATATTAATATATATGAGCAAAAGAAAGGGATGTATATCTTACAAATCTTTTTTTTTAAGTGCCAAACATTTTTAAAGATAGAAATAGTTTATATAATTACGAGCACATATTATATATGAGTTAAGCTATAAAAACTAGCTAAAGCTAATCGAATATATAATAGAGGTATTATTTGTTTATAAAGTATTCTTAATTTTTGATAACACACGTCGGCACATGTCATACACATAAATATTTCTTTTTTAAATCCAACACTTTTATCATTAGATTTCTTTATTAAATATAGTAATTGTTTAGTCTTTATGATTTGAAGTTCTACTAAATATATGTTAAATTTGCTTATCAAATTCATATAATTCATTAAAGTTTGTGTTCATTATTACAAGTAAGGTAAAATATATTATATAGAAAAATAATTTTTTCTTTAAGAATTAAAATTAAAATAATTTTATTTTATAATGTAAAAAAAAATATATCGGAAAATATATATACACATAAGGAGAAATTGAGAATAGGATTTTACTTGATTTTAATAATTTCAGATTATAGAAGTTTGTATTAAGAATTAAGCGCTGGTTTAAGTTTCCTAATTTTTAAGTATTTTAGTTTGATATTCTTTTATACATTATCATTAAAGCTTGTACAGAATTTCATTATCATTCCAAATCCAGTTTGTATTCTCTTTTATAAGTGTGTATGCTTCATAATAAAAATGTATATGATTTTTGTTGAGTTTTCATTGTAGTTAGTTGAACCTGCTATCAGTCTTACGATTCTATGAACAGGATATGAAAGCAGTGTACAAAAGTTTCTCTGGTTTATCTATTAAATGCTACGCGATACTCAACGTGAACACGCATCAATCGTGCCTATCATGTCCCTGCAAGCGTGATTAACATAGTTTTTATTATAAAGCATACCAAGTAATATGAACGCAGAGTTAATGTAATGAAATTTTAATTTATATTTGAATAAGATTGTATAATTAATTTTTTTCTTGCTGGTGAACATTTTAATCATTTTTATATATCTTGCGGAAAACATAGAGAGAGATGAATATTTTAATTGTAGTAAATTGATAAAAAAAAAAATAAAAACACCGTCTTCATTCATTCTTGCGTGCTATTGTTATATACAGGTGAAAGTCGTTATGTGGAAAGCAATCGTACACCAAGTGGTTGGCATTCGGGACCTACATCTTCAAAATCCTTTAACTCCGTGACAGGCAGTGGGTCTCGCGATCCTCGCAACGAGCCTTCCAGCTGGAGTTCTAGATCGTCCGATAATGTTAACAGGTAAGCTACTTGATTCACAGATGTAACTTTTCAGCACGTGTGACCTTACTTTATTACGATATATGATCGCGATAAGACGAGATATTTTTAGATGTAATTCGATAATAGTTAAATAATCGTGCGCTTATTGCAGATGGAGCAACTCGAGTAGCATGGGAAATACACTGCGACATCCGATTCCGCCGACGTATCAGAGTGGACCGATGCAATCTATGGGATTGGCTGCACCTGGGACAGCGCCGTCGTACGAACGGTTCGAGGCGTACAAATCATCTATGCCCATGAGAAAATATTGATTATCGGATTACGCGACATTTCGCAATCATGAACATTCGTTCAAATAATCACGAAATTTTCCGAATTCCTTGACTAGCGACTACAGAATACAGAGTAGTCTAACGCGCAGATAAACTATGACAAATTGCAAGTTATTAATTGCACGAATTGCAGCGTTCGGTCTTGAAAGTATAAGAATTTCAACTGTCAGAAATGCTTTTCGTTTTCACCAGCTTGATCGATTGGAAAAAAAAAATCACGAATTTATCGAGCAAAATGTCAATTTTATACAAAATTTATATTGTGCATAATATTATCCAAGGAGAGCACTCGTCATAATTTGCAATTACACTCCTTGTCATCATTTCTCTTATACATGTGTCCATTTTACATGATACATACACCTTGTGACACATTCTAACTATTCGTATCTAACGGATTTTTGTACATGTGTTAATAGATTCCACTAAAGTGTCCCTACGAGGTGAAATTACTTATTTTCCTATCGATTTGTAAATTGTCATTTATTTGCTTTGCGGATGTTGATCATCGGTTGGCTCTATCGTCATCCAAGATCGACTTAACGAGAGAGATGTAGAGGCTATAAGTGCACCTGTTTATTTTAAAAGAGTTTGTTTTAATAGAATATAATAACAAACGAATAATGTGTATGATGAAGGACTTTGGCTATGTTTATACCGCATTTAGGCCGCGACCTATACAAGGTGTTCTTGTTTATCCTGTAGGTTAAACAAAGATATCTATCGTGTAGGTCGCGGACTAAATGCACGGTGTAAACATAGCCATTGTATCGCATAATTTTCTTTTTCTGAAAGAGAAGCACTCTCTTGTTAGAGTATTTGGGAGAGATACGAGATTCGTATATTGAATTTCGGAATCACAGAAGACAAATTGTACGTGTTGAGAGTAATGCGGTAGCTGCGCCTACTACTTTATACAGCGAAATGCAGGAACTCGATGTAGCGACAACTGTCGCAGCAGCAACGTAAATAAATTTAGCCAACACTATTAGACTACTTGCTTGGCTCACACTTACTTTCTCCAGCGCCCAGAAGTAGAGACGTGCGTGCAATCGTGAATAACCGCAATGGAACGCGAGATCCTTCTTTACAATTCGACCCAACAGTACCACGTTAAATTGAATTCGAAAATCCAGTTCGTTTCCGGATAGGAAGTTTATACTTTTTACATAATGTACATTCTTGAATAGTTCATCTTTAAGATAAAGATGGAGAAGATGGAGAAGACGATTCGTCAGCTCTGGCTGCATTCTTGCGCGTCGCTGTGACGAATCGTCATCGGAAGGCGAAGTATCGACTGTGTAGAAGGTGGTAAAAGGAATACCACTTTCCCTTGAGACCAGGAACCGGCGCCTCCGGAGAAAGAAGGAGGAAGAATGGGAGAGAGTGAACTGATCGGTTGGTCGCGAGCCTCAGTCGAGAGTAAAGTGTGTCGAGGTCTTTTCACGGACAGTCGTTTCGTGGCCCGTTCCGTGCAACCGTGATTGCTTCCTTTACTGATCTCTTCTTTCTTTTCTTTTTTACTGCCGGTGTCGTGCCCTCTCCCCGCCACAATTGTCACTCTCATTCTCTTTCTCTCTCTCTCTCTTTCTCTCCCTCTTTCTGTTTTTCTCGCCGCTTTCGACGCATCATGCATAACTCGCCGGCAGTACTCTTCGTGACAATTCTTAGCTAAAATAGTTCGGCCGTGTCTCTCGTTCAGCCCTGGGTGTCACAGATGCCATCCGCGACGTTGTAAACAAACAAACGCCGGGGGATGTCCGCGAGATAAGTTTTTTCCCTCTTCCCTTTAAACGAAGATGTCTTCATCAACGGCCCTGAGTAAGTGAGAATTTTTCCTTTTCTAATCTTGTCGATCTGAAGAAATTTTCTCGGATTTTCAAATGGGTGTGAAAACGCGAATGGACCATCATGAGGTGGCCGGTTCCGCTCGGACGAATTGACGATAGAATGTCACGCAACAGTGACGGCGGATATTATATGTTCAAGTATGACTGCTGGCGCGGTATAGATTTCAAAAGTGAAAATGGAGTTCGCGAATCGACGTGTCGATGCGTCGATGGTAAGAAAGCGAATTATTTGTATATCTCCTCAGTAGCACGCGTCTTTCAAATCGCTTTTTAAATCTCATCCATTACTTTCGATCCAGCGAAAAGAAGACTACGCGCATAAATAAATTCGCGAAATGCTATAGTCGCTAATACAAAATGTAAAGGTGAAATATTTCCCGATAGGACATGAAAATGTTAAAACTGCAATTAATTTTTAAATGAAAATATAGCGGCACTTATTATTTCTTTATGAAATACTGATTAAAATTTTAAATATACACACTATCTTTCACACGAAAAGAAAAATGTCCAAGGAATGTATCACCAACAAATGTCAATTAATATTGTACGTTTGATGAATGTGTATCATAGAAGTGAAGCAATAAAAAAAAAATCACTTAAAATATATAGAAATGTTTTCACGAATTGACATGATAATTGTAGCAAAGATGGCGTAATATTAATTTTATTGTCATTTTCACTTTATGATTCATAATTACATAATTACATAAATTTACCTTTTTAGTACATTTTAGTGCACATTTGCCTATTAAAAATTATCATGTATACAAACCTTAATACTAATTTTATTTTTACTCAAAGTAATAAATAACTTTTTTCCAATTATGGCTTTAATAATAATTCACTTTATATATGACGAAATATTATTAAATATTAAATATTATTAAATATTAAAATATTATTAAATATTAAAATTAAATATTAAAAATAAAATTTGAAATTTTCAATTATAAAGATATATTTACAAAAATAGATACGAAACTCTAATCTTTTTTAAAATATTGGTAACAGGTGTTTCCGCAACTAATTTCGATATTTTGATACAGTATTTCGGCAAAACAATAATACAGCGAATCATCTTAGTTGGCATAGTAGATGAATCATCATATTATTATAAATTTGGAAAGAAATTGAATGCAAAAATTGAAAAAAATATTTTAGCTGTATTTTAAAAATATAATTGTGCTCAATAAAAATATACAAATCTTATTTCTAAATTATAATACAGAAATATTACATCATGAAGTATTATACATTTAAAATTTAGAATCAAACAGTTTCTGGTATATATATGAATCAATCTTTCGAAAGTGTTCGTCGAAATAATTTGGAAATAATTGAACAATGTATTCTGGTTTGTTGCTTCAATATATTGCCAGCGTCTCATTTATTACATTCTTGAAAGAAAATGAATTATAAAATATTTACACCTCAAATTGGATTTGTAATTTTTTACAAATATTTTAGAAATTTATTTATTTTATTTTGACAAAACTGTTGGTTATGGCGAATTATCTTAGAACAATTATTGCGAAATTTTTCATTACTTTATGATTCCATTATTATGCAATGTTTTCACAATTTGTCTATCGTCTTATCAAAATGCGAAAGAGAGACACCGAAAAATACGCGACGAAGAGAAACGTTACTTTTCTCAAATGATTTAAATAAATAATTTACTTCGGCTAGGATATTTTTCGCAATAAGTTATTTTTACATTTAAAGATGCTTATTAATATCATTATTAACCCTCAAGTACAAAGGGTTAGCGTAACCCACCCGATTTTCATAGTTCAGGCATTTGAACACACTTTAAGCAGTGGTGCTGAAATTGGAGGGGAAAAAAACTTAAGTTTCACCTCTACAATCCCCTCGACGACCTTCTAATGCGTCATTAGCTACGTAATTGTAAAATACGTGTTAGGGTTACCCTAATCCCTTGTAGGTACAACGTCAAAAAATCCGGACTGTAAAGTTGAAAAGTAAGTAGAAATGATTAATTGGATTATTTATGATTTTAATCATGAGTGCATATCATAAAACAATGATTTAAGTCAATTTTATTATTGTGTTCTTAATATCAGAAAAAGACTTCTTCTTCTTCCTCGTTAATGACTCCCGCGATAAATGCGGTAAATACTAAATGCGGTAAATACTAATAGTAAATTGTTAATATTTACCATTAGAAGAACATTAGAATCACTTTTTTTATTTATTTCTATCAAAATTAAAAGATTTTCGGTTTATTATTAGTTTTCATAAAACTGAAAAATCACTCATTTTCACTTTGCAAAAAAAAAATCGTTTTTAAAACAAATCGCAAAAACGCTTATAGTTTCTTAAAATTCAACCCATTAGTTGTTGATTTGTCATTAAAAATCTTTTTTCACTTATTTTTAACAAAAAGATAAGGTTTTGAAAAAAATTCGCTGTTGTCATGTTTTTTTCCGATCCCTTCTCATCTTATTGCAAAATATCTTTTGTGCTATGACATTTTAGACTTTCTAACTAAAAATTTTTTTCAGTCTTCAAACGATAGATTAAACAAAAATTTGTTAAAATTGTACTACAATCTGAGCAAAAGAAAATGCTGCAAATTACAAATACCCGGATGTGTGTAGATACGGACCGTCAGAGTTGTGTGTACTGAGGGTTAATTTGACGATTAATTTATTTGTGATATTATTATTTTAGCTCTAGTTTGTGATTGCGTCTCAAATATGATAATAATTGGTATATAGTACATAACTGAAAAATATATTTAAAAATTTATGAAATTAATGAATATTATTAGGCACCAAGTTCCAATCATATTGACTCTTTTTTACTTATTTGATTTAAACCAATTTATTGTACTCGTTAATATGTTAATTGTAATTAGAAATCGATGACCAGTACGCAGAGTTGTGTGGTGTACGATTCTGCATGTGAATAATCAAATTTTTTAATATAAATAATTGTAGCTGATTACAAGTTTAATAATAAGTAGAATTATTTGTATTAAAAAATTTTTTGTACTTGCAATTATTCGTACTTAAAAATTCCATTGAGTAATTACGGTTATCCTAAAATTTATTTGGAATTAAATTTTTATAACACGTATGGCTTTATTTAATTTTTGTTTCAATAAAACGAACGCGTGCTCTCCTCGCGGGAGTCGCGGGTCGAAGGTGGCCTCAATTACGGCCACCGTTCGTAAATTCCCCGCGCCTCGTGCACGGTCCGATTCTCACTTTCTCGGATTAGCCGGAGTTTGCCGTCGTCGCCGATTGTCTAACGATACCAAGATCCTGGTGACCTACTGACGGAATGAAGCCTCGCACGGCATCAGTTTTCTCATTAATATCTCACAAAATAATTGCCATTTGGGATATGATTATTTAGCTCTTATCCATCTGTGGATCATTATCGGGATTCAGATTCCCAGTACCAAATCAACACGCCAATTTTTAGTCTAATAATAATAGTGCGATCTTCACACGACTTATTAGTACGCGACACAGATTCCTATATTTACGAAAACATTAACAAGAATTGTATCTAGCCGGTCACACAAAAGTCTCATTGTTTCCCGTCGTTGCAAGCCTCAATTAATCCCAATCTAGGTGATCGTTAATTAAACCTAATTTTTTTACATTAAATGTACGTGCATAATTTCTACATGAATAATTCTAACAAGTCTAATTTTTTAAAAATAGATGTTTAATGCTCCTCCTTATTCTTACTGCAGCTATCTTGGATTGCGAGTTTAGAAGTGAAAAGAATATAGGAAATTATATTAAAATGTAAGTAATTTTTAATAAAACGATATTTGCAATCGATAGAATATTTGTAAAATTTGTACTGAATATTTGTACTGAAAACTCTGTGTGTTCCGATAATCAATAAATAACTTTAACATATTTGAAATTGAATTATTTATGTCTGAAAACGAAACGAGCTATTGTCGCTACAAATGTCGAATCGAGATTAATATGAATTTATTCTATTCTGAGATAAAAGAGGAGTTTTCATATTTTACAAATGTATTTTTTCAAATGTAAATATTGTATTATTGAAATATGTTTTTATTTTAATATATTTCTTACAAGAATTTTAATTATATATTTTCTTGCTTCTGATGTCATCAATTTGAAGATCTGTGATGAGTGATCACAGTATGTCTTACAATTGAACTTAGTGTCTAAGATAAATTATAATATATATCTTGCGTTCAAAATAGATAATTATATGATTATTTAACTGCTTTTTTTATGTACGCATAATGTCTTCATATATATCTCACAAAAATTACAAAATAAGATTTCTGAAATGAAAAATTGCGTGTCTTTTTTGGAGAGGAAGTGGATAGTTTCTGATCAAGGCTCGTAAATCGTCACGTCACGAACACGAACTCATCATTCGGAAATTTAAACGTTGACATACATCGCGGACATATTCTCCTTTTTTCCTCCTTATGCCACATGATGTCGCAAATAAAATTGCGAGATTTTCGTATAATGTATGTATCGCGTATGCATACAACTTTCAGCATATCTGGGTTACTATGCATAAATATATTTATTCTATACTCAACGCGAAATATATGCGTAAATATGTATCACAAATGCCGTACAACACAAAAAGATTCTTCGAAAAGAGTTTTTCCTCGTCACGCGAAATTCAGCCGAGATATAAGATCTAAAAATAATACATTTGTGATTTATGGAATATTATGAAATAATTTAGACATTCATGAGATCCTGCTTGACTTTCTTGGCCAAATAAAAGATGATTTTTTGCAGCGAACATATCAGATGATCGCCTGTGCCGCATGTATTTAATTATATAATAGCGTTGTCTCTGTAATTGCTCAGACAAAATTCCTTTAGTCTACTTGCGAAATTAATTTCAGAATATTCGTTCGGATAAAAAATTTTGTATATAGAAACATATATAAATACCTATACATATAGGGTAAAGCCACTAGTTGTGGATCACTCTTAAAAAAAATTGATGTTTTTATCCAGAAACAACAATTAATTCGGACAATTAATAAAATATTTAATAGTCATAAGTGATCATAAAGATTATATTATGGATAATTTTATTTCATTTCATTCGGTACCGTTTTATATGTTTTAATTTAAAAAAAAATGAAGTGATGGCAATTATCCACAATAGATTTAATTTCAACTGAGCACGATATAGATTTTTTTCGTAAAATCTAATACTATTTACTACCTCCTATAAACCCAATCACCACAAGGCAATCCTTACGATACTCCCCTTCAATGAATTTTTAAAAATACGTACTTTAGTAATCTTAGTTTATCTGTTACGTTTTATTGGTTAACGACACCAATAAAATGTGCAGCACAAATGTTGCTAATAAATAAAAAAACAACTGACACTTGAAAAAGATAAAACAAATGCTAAAGAATCTTGTGATATACATTTGATGAAAAATACTATAATTATTTAAATATATAATTCGGAATTAGTATTTGATCCTATTTAGTGTTTTATACCCTATATACAAGGTGTTCAATGTAATAATCCGACTTTTTGAACACTTCCGACAGTTTAAAAAAAAATTGAAAGCTGAATATATATCTCTTCCATATAGGCTACAACATGCAATAAAAAAATTTAAAAAAAATTTTTTTTAATAAAAAATCAGTCATTTTAAATTTTTTAAATGGCATCATACAATTTTTTTTGTATAATCTTGTAGGGGTCTTCAAAACGATAGTGATTTAAATTCGTCTTAAAGACTCCTACATTATGAAAAAAAATTATATGATGTTATTCAAAAAATTTAAAATCACTTTGATTTAAAAAAAAAATTTTTTTTTAAATATTTTTTTATTGCATGTTGCCTATAAAACAAATAAATATTCACCTTTTAACTTTTGTTTTAAACTATCGGAAGTGTCCGAAAAGTCATGCGAACTACTATTACGCTGATCACTATATATACAATTGATTATAAAATATGTCTATACGTATTTTTATCTCTTGCAGTTTTTCTGTAAAATTGATAGTATTTAAGTAAAAAAAATTATTAAAGGCCAATTTTCGGCAATTTTTTAGTAATTAATATCTTGTTAACTATTATGAAAATTGCAAAATGCTACAGGACTTTTCGACTCAGTTTAGTCTGCGCTATCTATCCATGAAATATTTATGGCGATTATGTTGGAACATCCTGTATATATACAATTATA
>NW_017304438.1:26366-41824 GCF_001594115.1 Trachymyrmex septentrionalis | reverse complement strand
ACATATATATATATATATATATATATATACATGTATACATATATTATATATACCTAAAGATAGTCAAATTTGCTGAAAATAGATCTTGTAAAATCTTGCTGCAAACCTTGTTAGCAAAAAAGATACAAATTAGCAGCAAGATTTGATATACCAAATAATGTCAGCAATTTTGTCAACAAACAGTTAACAAAATTTGATATCACAAATTTTTATCGATCTAATGTTAATTTGTAAATTATAAAAGTGATTATAAAAGCGTTAGATCTCTCTCTCTCTCTCTCTCTCTCTCTCTCTCTCTCTCTCTCTCTCTCTCTCTCTATTAAATATCTATCATTTTCTTATCTTAACTCAAAAAATTAAGTCTCTTAAAAAAGGAGACAAGCTATCTTTCAACTTGACAGAAAATTATTGACTAATCAAATAAAATTTACAAAAAAATGTAATATTAATATAAACAAATGTCATTTTGTCATTTTCGTTTATATGTTAGTTCACTTTTAATAGAATTAATAGAATAATGTTCATTATTTATACTATAACTTAAAAAATCACGTTTTTTTTCAATTCAGTCACTATTAAAGTAAAGAATTAAGTAATATAATCTTCTACATAAAATCAGGGAATGGAAGAATTACTATTTTGTTATTTTTTATAACAACAATTTGATATAATGATGTTGCAATTTTTTATGACTATAATGATAACTAACTAAAAGCTAAAATTGCGCTAAGGTTGGGAAAGTCACTTTGAAAAGTAATTTGCATCATTACGCGTTTATTTATTGAAAAAAGATTGTAACAAATAACGATGAGTAATGTTACTTTCTTACAAATAACGACTAAAAAGTAACGAGTTACAAATGTGGAGTTAATTTTTTTAATAAGTAATGAGTAATTTTTCCCATTCGTTACAAATAATGATCTAGTGACTTTTCAATCCTGATGTTACTATCATAAAATTCGTCAATGCTAAATTGTTATTATAGAGGAGAGGCCTCTATTATGAGATATTGAGTTCATTTTGGGTAAATGCTAAAAGTCTATGCGCAGAATTAAAAAAAATAATAGGTCATTTTGAAAAGAATTTAATAAGTTTTAAGATAATGTTATATAAAAGATAATGTTAATAAAAGATAATTTCAAATTTCATTTTTTTGTAAATTAAAGAAATGTAAAAAGTGAACAAAATCACAAAGTCAAAAAATTGTACTCCTAATATGAGATGAGAAATCGATAAAACGCAAAATATATCAGTATTGCAACTAAAAAACTTTATTTAACGTTTTTTAAATACAAACAAATACAGCCAGGGTGCGCGAAAAATGAGTATGCGATACATTATACCCAGAACTCAGATAGTTGAAATCAAGCATCGAAATAGGCACTCGATGTTCATTCCGGTTGTTCTTTTTATTATTATACAATATCATTTATATTTTAACAACGATTTTCACTATGATATGGGAGTATGGGTTATTTCATATCAAAAATATCCTGGGTATCTCATATTACGATTTCCACGCCTTACAGTTTTGCGTTCATCAAATCTAATTTCTGTAATTAAGCAATTCAACATATCCCGTATTTTTCTATTAGTACGACTTTATTCTATCATTACATGAAGAATTTATTGCCAAATATCTATTTATTAATTAATAAAAAATATTTAAAGGTTCATCTCAATGAAACTTGAAGATATCCAAATTCTAAAATCTTTTTTTACGATGATTACAGGCATGATCTAATAACGAATTTTCTACTAAACAGTTTTCAACCCAAGAGCAATAAATTTATGACGGAACCAATAGATAGCGTCAATTAGTTTAGCAGAAACGCCGCTATTTCATATTAAGCGCCTATTTCATAATAAGAGACTTTCCTCTAATACTATAGAGTATAATAGTAGAGTATAGTAGAGCAATGATAAGGAATAAATATAAATAGAACACAAAAAGTATAAATACTTTGTACAATAAATACTTTATACAATTCTTAAAAGTAAATTGTAGAAATATTTCTTTCAGCAAAATTGATAATATCCCAGACAGCACACAATATTTATAAAATATTTACAAAACATTTATAAATATTTATCAGGCTTATTTTAAATATTTTATAAATATTTTTGTGGTCTTAGATTGCACAGATCACAAACATTCATTATAAATATTATATTAGAAATATTTATTGTAAGTCTTGTAAATGCTATGGAAATATTTAATAAGACATATTTCAAATAAAAGATACTTAACAGAAATATTTAATTATATTTATCATAAATATTACAATAAATATTTAGTCTATCTTTTAATAATATTTCGAATAAAGCTTTATAAAATATGTATAAAATATTTACATAATATTTCAAAAATAGAATAATAATAAATATTTATTATAAATATTCTGTGCTGTCTGAGATATTCAATTATCACATATATTTTGTTCATTTATCTTAAGATTTACAGTTAAAATTTTTTAAAATTATTTTTGTTATCTGTTTATTTACTTCTGTGTTATTTCATTAATAATAAGAAATAAATGTCAATTTAACACAAAATATTCGAATAACACAATTACATTATGTTCAATTAATTCTCGGGTATGTTAAAAATTTAACACAAAAATTTTAGCAAAGTTCGATTTTAACACAAATGCTATTTTGGTTTTTACTGTGCTGTTGTACATATGATCGGTCGAAGAGACACGATGCAACTTCGACCCGCATGCCGCGAGATAAACAATCCTAATGTACGTAATCGGAGCGTCCTTGTAACGCTTGTAGCTGAAAATAAAAGGACATCGATCCCAATGTTATGCAATATTAAGTTCAAAAAATTTTCCTCTTGTTGCAGAAACGCGCGAGCCGTTTCTCTCTCTCTCTCTCTCTCTCTCTCTCTCTCTCTCTCACATAAAGTAATTTATAATGAATATTTATTTAGAAAATTATTTTGAATGCTAATAGAATCATAACCATAATTCTAAACAAGATACATTATTTCGCATAAAGAACTATATCATCAATTATGGTAACTGACAGTATAATAAATTCTACTGCTCGACTATACTCTAATTACTTAATACAAACTGATATAACACAAAAGATAAATCAGAGTCTTCCAACTAGGGCGTGCATTTTACATTATGAATTAAATCCTTCTTTCTTCCTCCGATTAGATTTCTGATCTACAGAAGCGGATCACAATATCATAGTATGGTATTGTGATCTGTTTTTTGAGGTCAGAAACCTAATTGAGCAGTGACGGATTAAGCATTTTATCGCCCCTAGGTATCAATTAGGGTTTAAGTATGTATTTAAAATACTTTTATTTGAAAAACAATATTGGTAAGATAATTATATTTTATGTTTGTTCGGAATATATGAAAATATTTTGTATTTTATATTTCATGGAAATATATAAAAATATTTTATATTTTAAATTTTAGTATCAATAACAAAAAATTATGAAAGCATTTTGTATTTTGTATTTTAAATACTAACATTGATAATCAACTTTATTATATGAATTACAAGATACCAAAAGCTTTTAATCTTTCGATTTTAAATACAAAATACGTAATACTTTTATGTGATCCGCTAAAATAAAAAATACAAAATACGCTGGTATTGCAAATATTGTTTTAAATAAAAGTTTCAAATACATACTCAGCCCCGGCACCAACTAGCCGTCTCCAGGTGGCTTCATTAATTTATAAATTTGGCAAAAGGGAAACTGAATAAAAAAAAATTATTTGTATCCCCACATTAGCTGGTAAAAACATTCAATAATTTTCAATAAGTATAATAATATAAATATAATACATTTTTAATATATGTATATTTAAAATGTTGTTTCTGGTAAAATATATTCGATGTAACTTGTGTAAAAACGTTAAATTAACAAATTAATAATTCATACCAACTGTGAAAATTTTCTATCTTGAAAAGTTTACCGCCTCCTCAAATTTGTCGTCCTACACAAGTGTTGTTTGCCTATACGTCACTATAAGGGGGGGGGGGGGAAGGAAGAGAGATTTCATAACATAAAAGGCACACCGTGCCCGAGTTGGAAGGCTTTGAGTTGAATCTTTGATACTTGTAAGACTACGAATACTTGTGTACGCTTCATTTTCTAAGTTAAATGGGATGAATATACCCCTCCTTATTATAAAAGACTTATACTAGATGATTAAGATCAGGTTCAGATGCATTTATTTTATAGGCTGTTTAATGTTTCTTTTTCTATACACTTCAAACTACCTCAAATATTATTTAAAAAATTCGAACTTAGGCCAGATAAGATTTCGCGAGATACGAATACACAGGATAATGCATCGATCTTATCTTTGTACCATATAGAGTTCTATGAAAAATCGAAAAATCATTTACATCTGCAACTAAAATTTGAAATAATTCCTCGAAGTATTCGAAATGCTCCGTTCCTAGACACTTTCAAGCACATATTTCGTGATTACTTAACAGCACTTTTTAATTTGGCTTCATTTCATATTGTGAAACACATTAATTTATCATTCAACACGTTAAAAAGCATTTTTTCCTAATCTATACACACATTTACAAAATACATGTACTCATACACTTCACGTATTTTATTTTATTCCTTTATTCCTCTCTATATAATTTTTTATTTGTTATTGACTTTTACTGTTATATTTTTTTCTTCATATTTACTTAATGTAATTTAGCTCTTGAGGAACTTGAAGAGACATGATGCTATATAATAAAAAATAATTCTATTCTATTCTTTCTCTTTTTCTCCACTTCTCTCTCTTTCATAGGCGAATAGGGATGGAGCAATGAAAGAATCTAGAATTTTGTTAAGTTTAGTCCTGCATTCCTCTTTTGATTTTCTAATCATCAGTGGAATGAGTGAAAGTAAACGTTACGGAACGTCATCAATTTCATGGTAAAGTGAAAAATTCGACGTTCAGTAGAATTCGAGGAACAGTGTGTGATTATAAGTGGGTTGCTCAAGAGAACGATGACATTTAGTAGAATGTTTATTCTGCATTGTTGAAAGTTTGTTCGCAGATAGAATTATTCCTTTAGATTTAAAATTACAATCGAATCAATGTAAGTGCTTAAACATAGTATTTGGCAACGTCAATGTATCAAAATTGTATAAACTAATTGTAAATGCTGACTTTTGCTGAACGTGACTATAAATATTCTCACCATCCCTACCTCTGGCCGGTATTCATAGCCGATTTTTTTTATATTTAAAACATTTTATATTTGTGATGTCTTACTACAGTCTTGAGATGTCATGAATCAATCAGAGAGTCGTATTGGCATCTTTTAAGACATTACTTAGAAGACGGTCTTGAAAGAAAAGTGGACTATGAATATGGACTTCCGAGTCATCGAGAAACAAGCTATCGTCCTACCGCGGCCGTATTTCTCTTCGATGTATCCAGGCAGCATGAATCAGTGAACGAAAGAAGAAAGGCACACTTTCACGCCGAGTGACTTTCACCGTCGATAAGAGAAGGCCGCCGCTCTGAAACTAGTTCCGAAAAATCTTAATACTTCTACGCGCCCGGTTGGGACACGTAATTTTATAATTTTTGTTTTTTTATATGAAGCACCGCGATATACCACTCTCGATCTCGTTCTCTCAAAGCCCTCGAGGATCAAAGAAAACGCGTACATGCGAGTTTACATTTATCTTCAAAAACATTCTTCTTTTACAATTGGGTCACGTGTTTGTGATCCCCAGATTAGAGTTCTTAAAATTCTCTTTTCATAATAATGAATTGAATTCAAGGAACCAAAACTATAGATAAGTCGTAAAGATTCCGCCTAATAAACGATAATCTCAGGATCATTTAGAAACATTCCCCAAGGCATATATTTTTCATTTAAAGTGTCAAAAGATTTAATTGTTTAACATGCTTGACTGTAACCGAGCATCTTATTAATATTAAGGTGATTGTATTGCACAGGAGCGGCTTGTAGAGGGGCAATCGCCCGAAGCGCCAGCGCATGAGGGCACCGTTCGGTGGTGAAAAAAACAATTACTGTTCAAAAATTGCTACAAATCACAATTTTTTAAAAAATTGCAATTTGCAGCAATTTTTGAACAGTAATTTAAATTTTATTTTCCCACTGTACGTTAGTCTGCATTTGAGAAAGAGTTGATAAGCAAAGTGGATATTAGTGAAGTAGTAAAGTAATTTTATAAAATTTTATAATTAATATTTGCCTGGTTACCCCCCATTTTCTTCGGTTTAGGAGATTTGTATTCTATTTATCTATAGTCTTTTAGTTTTTGAGCGAATTTCTAAACTGCTTTTGCGCTGTAATTAAAAATGTACTGTCGCTCCTTATTTAGTACAGAAAACTCCTTGTCTAGCACATGTTAAAAGTACTAATTTCAAATGCAATTATTTTTTGGTTATTCCCTCTCAAAATGATACGTATAGAGAATATCATTATCTTCAAATAGTAAAAGTTAATAGTAAAAAGTTTCAAACAAATCTTAAGAAAAGTTATTTTGCGATACAACCACCTTAATTATACTCGTAAGAGACAGTTACAAAGACCGGTATTCTTATCGCTAAAATTTCTCTAGTCCAAGTTGTGCATCTTTAATTTCACATTTAGTAAACACATTCGATCGTGCTTTTTATAATAAAAACAGATACATTTCATATGTCAAGCGCGTATTTATTGAGATTATATATCTTTTTTTATTTTAAAAACAAGTTCAAAAGTGTCCTAGCGTGCATTTTCACATTATACAATATAATGTGCTTGACATATGATAAATGTATTTGTTCTTATTATAAAAACACTAGTGTGTTTAATAAACGAGGACACACGTGTGTTATGTTACAGTACATTTCCGATAACAAACGACTATACGAAGGACTTCGTAATTGTCATGAATAATTTTGGCCGCTACTGTAATTATATTATTGCGCCGCGCACTAGAATTTCCCCTGAATCGAGTATAAAGTCCGTCACGGATTGTGAAGACAGAATAAGATCCTTGTCCAGCTGCCCCCCTCTCCCTCCACATCGAAAAAAACGAATAGCTCAGAATTAAGAACAATTTATGAGTTTTCAAACCTCGCGAAAAAATTTTTTCTCATCCCGATTAGCAAGAATCTTAATTTAAAGGTGGAGAAGAGGGGCTGAGTGAACGTCCACTCAGCCACTCACACCTTTCCTAGCAAGCTGCGTCATTTTGTCGTCATTTTGATGTCAAATGACGTCATTTTGACGTCAGCTGGTTACCAGAGTTAAAATTAACAATAGGAAATCACTCGCAGGCTTAGAATTAGGAGCTCTTTATGAGCTCTTAAATCAGTGTTCTTTCAGTTCTTTTGATATTTTAGCTCTATCCCTTATCCCAAAATAACCTCAAAGCTAATTTACACTCAAAAGGTAAGTTATTAAAAATAGCACTACATCTAAAATTTCATTAATGAATATGATTCTGGCATAAATCCGATACAAAATTAAATCCCCAATTTTTAAGCTGCAACTCCTTAGCAGAAAAACCCTGCATTTTTCATGCAGGAGAGAACTAAAATAGAAAAAAAGAGAACTACTCCGCGAATAAAGCTCTATATTACTAAAGTAGCGCATTTCTTTTATCTTGCCGACAGCCTTCCTATTGGCTATTTCACCGCTATCTTAGATCTAGATGTCTGTAGTCCAATAAGCGCTTCGTATTTATTGATACATATTGATATTATTGGTACATATTGGTACAGGATAAGGTTAGTAGGTCCAATATGATGGACTAATGCGCTACTTTAAGTGATATAGAGCTTTACTCCGCGACTATTTCTCTCTCTTTCTATCAAGTCTCCAGCTCCTCTCGTACGAATGCTCCATTTATTTTTAAGTCCATGAGACCCCCGTACTGTCCGCATCGGATAGTGAGATACGCCACCCTAATTATAGCATTGAAAGTATGTGTACTTATTTATATAGCGCATTTATATTTTTATTATTTTATGTAAAAAAAATATCATGAATTTAATAATAAGAAATAATAGAAATAATTATTTTAAGAAATAACTATTTTCCTTTAATTCATAAAATAAAATATAAATTCATAAAGCATTAGGAATCAGCGCTAGTACTGATTTGCGCAACTATAAACCAATGATAAAAATATATATAAATAAAATTTCATTCCTTCTGGACGTTTCGGCTTCAAATAGAATTGTTTATTGTTTTTTATTTGACCGTCATGTACTCTATGATTTTGTAATCAATATACTTAATTGTCGCATTTTGAACATCTAACTTATGGTACATGACAAATTCTTTGTCGACCAACTTTTTAAATTTAATGTCTGACTAAAGTGCAATATTCATTGTGTTCTTTATATTCTTCGTATTATTAATTGATGAACTATTGTTAAATGCGGATTGCTTGGTTCTATGAAATGAGCAATTTTTTAAGATCACAAATTCCATCTGGTTTCTATACAAGAAAAATACTTCTTTTGATTTAGCGTTGAGATGGTCAATCCACCATCACTGTAAAACTGCAGTGTCACAACATTGATTAATTGAGAATAGTCGCTTCTCATTACATGGCCCATGCAGTCTGCATTTAGAAAAAACATGAAATGTTTTACGATTCACTAAACAATGATTGTTCCATATCGGTAATTATACCTGGTAAAAAATTTTTCATGATGAATATGTATAAATATATATAAACATACATATAAATATGCAAAAGTAATTTTACAAAAGAAAAAAGGATGTATGAACATGTATCGACACATTTCATATATAATTATACATGTTTATGAATATTTATGCGTGTTTATGTATGTTTATTTATATTTATACATATTATATATCATGTATAAAAAATTTTTTACCGGGATTTATATATGTATATGCTGAAGATGGCTCAAAACGTCCAGAAGAAATTAAATTAAATTTATATATATTTTCATTGATTTATAGTTGCGCATTAGTACTAGCACTGACTTCTAATGCCTCGTGAATCTGTGTCTTATTCCATAAATTTAATAATGTATTACCGAAATATTTATGTTAATAATCGTAAATTTTTATTAATTGTTGATAATGTCATCGTTCTTTAATTATCCCCGGATCCTCGGGGCTCTATTAATAATCATGAAAATTTGCCCAGGATTGACCATCTTCAATAGTATCTTGTCAGAGGTAATATTAAATTATTAAGTACAAATATTTTGATCTATTTTTATAATAAATTCGTTATACGGATAAACAGAAATAGTTTCTTTATAAAACTGTCATTGTATATTAGTAACAATTTTATTATTTTTAAAGGCATGAAGTTCGTGGAAACACTTTCACACCGATCATCTTGCTATCTCTGAGTATGCAAAATTCTAGCCCTGTCATTCATAACCTTTAAATTTTTCCCATTTTAAAACTATTATAGCCTCGACATTTTCGTATTCGACTTTTCATCTTGAAACGTTCCAAAGAATCTGTCTTAAAAATATTTATTATCAGTGATGGGACACCCTATATAACGTAACATAATAAAATATCTATTTAATTTTACATATATATATAATTTATATCTTTAAATTAATAATATTATGTAATATTATAAAATAATAATATATTGTTAATTATATTATTGATTATATAAATATATGTAATTCATGTAATAATTTACGTAATATCCATGTTTCAGACTTATGTATAATATGGAGTCTATTTGCTAGTTCTGTCTCATACACCGAAGAAGTCGTGCATTATCGCACTTACCGTAAGTAACTTTTGCTTTGACAAAAGTATCCTTGTTGATGTAAATATATTATATTATATTTACGGCAGAAACGTCATTATGTGACAATTCGGTGAGGATAAATTATTTGGACTCGCGCCATCATCGTTGCCATCTTAACTTACAAAAATAAAGATCAATTCATAAGTCAAGTATAAGGGGAAAATGAAAGAAGAAAATGAAAGTTCTAAGAAACATAAATTGAAACAACGGAATGTTAAAATAGATGTTTATACTCCTTAAAACGCTTCTTTTACGTTTTGTTTTCCCCTTTTACACTTTTTCAAAGTCTCGTTTACGCTTTTGTCCCAATTCTTATATCCGATTTCTGCTTCAATCTTTATATATTATATATTTTTGCCAAGATATTCAAATCTATCTAATACATTTCAAAATATTCGTGATTAAAATTAACACAAATGAAAAAAAGTTGTTAAAGTTACAGTAATTGCAATAACATAGTGCAATGAATTTTTATCAACTTGTTTCTTAACAATTCAATTTGTTTCTCAACAAATAATGTTCCTTATAAGGATTTTTATCTCGCTTTTTACACAAATACTTTCCAAAAACTTTTCATCATATTTTATTAAGATCATGATCCTCTGAGATCATATAACTTTCGATATATTTTATTCGTTGGTTATTATCCGTTAAAAAGTTATTAACAAAATAATTATCAGGAAAATACCAATCAGGGAACTCCGTTTCGATGACCTTGACATACATTGTCAAGATCATGACCCTGAGTAATCTCCAATCTAATCAGTTTAATCGTCACTCGTTACTCATTAAAAAGTTAAAAACAAAAAAGTTTAAGAAATAACGTCATAGTATAAGTACATACAGTATAGATACTAAACTTTTTATGTGTCTCCAACTTTTAATGCGTATGCGTCGATTTCCAATCAGGAATATGGTTGCCTTCAATAAGTTGAAATTGCAGGTTAGGTTAGATTAGCTGGATCACCTTCTTATAAAATATAATTAACCCTTTCGCCGACAATATCGTGTGAGACTCGTGGTAAGGAAATCGGGGCAAACATGAGTATCACGGATGAGAGCCGTAGTACGTCGTTCGTACAAAGCTTCATTTTTTTAATTTGTAAGAAAAAAGTACGATAAAGAGTTAATAAAATTAAGTTTACTAAAAAATTAAATCAAATTTTTTCGGAGACGCTATTATGTAGATTGTTATATTTGTATACGTTAAAGCATTCTCGTAATAAAGTATGCATTTGTGTGTGCGTGCGTGTGTGCGTGTGCGCGCGCGCGTGTGTGTGTGTGCGTGTGTGCGTGCGCGTGCGCGCGCGCGTATATTATTAAATTATAACTTCACATTTAATTACAATTTTCATATATTATTTAATCAATTATTATTTTTAATTTACTTATTACTGTTTAATATTATTATTATTATTAATGTGAATATATTATATTTATATAATGAGTTAACATTATATTATTATATAATTCTGGTTTAAAAATATACTAGCTATGAAGAAATTTCATGACACGACCGAATTATATCTTTTTTTTTTTAGAAAAATCATTCTGTAGCTTTATTAAAACTCAAATTTATAAGCGCCTTTCCAACCCACAACATGGCGGCGAATCATGTGACCTGGGACCCACTATATTAAAAGTATGGGCCGACACTCAGTATCTATACTGTATGTACTTATACTTGGCCGCAGCACAGACTCTTGCATAATGCATAATGCATAAGAGAATCAATCAATCGAAATTCTTCTTTTCCGGAATAGGAGGAAAGGAAAGATTCTAATTAGTTGATTCGCTTATGCGTTATGCGTTATGCAAAAATCTATGCTATGGCCTTACACGCATTCTACAATAAGCCATTAGTCATAAATCAGAAGTTAAAAGTTGGAAATTTACGACTATAATTGGTCAATTTCCAACTTCTAACTTCTGATTTATGACTAATGGCTTATTGTAGAATGCGTGTTATGACTCTGTGTTGACGGTAGCGACATAGAATCAGACGGCGGTCTGGCGAAACCGGTAGCCACACACTTAAACACAAGACCGTGCTATGTGCTCGCCTCAGCGTATCGAGAGTGAATGAGACAGCAAACTCTTTCTCACACTAGTCACTTGTTTCAAGTAACCAAAAATGCTTTCTCGGCAAGTAAATTACTTATTAATTATTTATTTACATATGTCATATTTGCATTTGCAATTAAATTCACAAAACAAATTTTATAGTGATAATTCCGTACATTTAATTATCCAATTAGACACTTTTTACAGTATATTAAATAAACATAGTTCATGTGACTTAAATTTGTTAATGAGATATGCACTCCATACTCAAACGTGATTTTGTAGTAATAAACCAAAAAAATAAAAATTCAAGAAAAGAAAAATTTCATAGTTACAATTACTTTGCAAAATATTTGGTTAAGGTATTTGTTTATATCTCGTCGAGCTACCCCAAATTAAAAAAAAAATCATGTTTCTACGTCAATTTATTGCTGAGAAAATGTAAATTTAGCAAATTTTAACGCATGAAATCAGATACGCGCGAGTCGCTGAGCGGCCCAATCTTCTCCAATCCGCCCAGCGCGCTGCAATCCTCGCGTTCCTCAACTTTCCAATGATTTAAAACAAACTTTTTCGATAGCAAAAAATTCGAAAATTTTTTAACAGCAAATTCAATTTTTTCTTGACAAATTGGTGACTGACGGAACTTTTAATCTTAAAAATTAGCATTGCATCTTTTATATTAAATTTATACGTCACCTATTTTAATTTTACACTGAGGAAGACTCAATCGAAAGGATTGAAACGTTTGTCAATTTTTCTTAAGAATAAAGTATAGGCTTTCACACACGCCTAACCTGTATTGGCTCACATTGGCTGATTTACATCTATCCTTGGATTTAAAAATTAGAGTCACAATGATTTTTTGAAAAAAAAAAAATTGTTATTTCGGCTCCTAATAATCGGAGGGTAACCTTTTTTCTTAAATTCGTAGAAAAGTGTCAACTGTCAAATGCTTCACACGGCTATTTAATATGATGCATATTAACAGAATTATTCCATTTTTTTATACAAAAATAAGACTTTTCGAAGTTATTTTATACAATAGTTTAACTGCAAAGAAATCGTTTTATTATTAAACATACGTAATAGTGCAACTTTTGAAGAAGAAAAATCATTCCTGTAAATTGCTGTGCAACTGCACATAAAAATGAAGAAATTAAGTTTTCCGCAGATAAATTTTTAATGAACAAATTCTTCTTGCAAAAACTAATAAACATTTCAGATTCGTTCAGGGCTAAGATTTGTTCGTCGAGGGCTACACTTTACGAAAATTTCAAAAACGTGTTGCGTTTAAATTTCAATGAATAGAGAGCGAGTGAAAAAAAGCCTTTTTTGGTATTTTTTAATTTTTTTTTACTTAATTAATAGATTGATTTTCCGCACGTTCCACATCTCATTTTGTAGATATCTCGAATACTTACATTTTTCGTACCGAACTTTTTTTCATACAATCAATATTTTTCATTTTATAAGCGAGAAACGTGCTTTTTGCAACTATTCAATTTTTTTCGCATATTTTTTTCACAAGTATTGAGTCTCAAATATACACATTTCTTTTCTGATGGCTTTTTAAAGATTTTCGTGAAGAGAAATGCTGGTTTATAATTTTTTTCCAGTAAAATTCTACTTCTACTGAACTATTCTTGCTACTCGAGTTTATGAAAGAGATATATAACGCGCATGAAAAATCGTAAACAATTAAATATCTCGTTAACTGTTGCATTTTAACATGATTTATACTATTCTGGATTAATGGAAGATATACTATTACGACAATTTATTAAAACTTATATGTTATTTAGAATGATCCTCGTCCCTTATTGATATCGTGGGCCGCTGAACGGCCGAGATTATTGAGAAGACATTTCCGGTTACTTGAAATAAGCTACTAACACAGTATAAAATTTAGAGGAAAGTATTACGTGTATTGTCCATTTGGTGAAATGCTGTGTGAGAAATCTCGAAAGATTGGTCTAATTTTTTGTGAAAAAGTGATAAAGTGAAAAAGTGAACAAAAAGTAACATAGAAAATCGAGTAAAAAGGATTTCTTTTTATTTGTTGTATTTAAAATTTATTTTTTGGACATACATGTATATAAATTTCTTATATATCTCTCAGCTTTCTCGTAACATTTTCATAGATATATAATTACATAATATTTCTTTATACAAAAATATACATTGTTAAGTTAATTTATATAATATTTTTCTTAATATTTTTCTACATTTTCTCTTTATTTTTCAATATGTTTACAATTTATTTTTATTAAATTTCATTAAGTTCAGATTATTTCATTGTAATAGTAGGTTTATTCGCTTGTATACATTGCATGCTCTAATATACTCCTATAACAGCTCTTACTCACTCCAATGCATTTGTGGAGTGCGACGCGAAATCTAGTGAGTTTTGACAGAATGAAAAAAGGATGAAAAGAGAAAGAAGTTTAGGTGGTAACCATGGCAACGCTAGTTAACTTGCTTATTTTACACATGCGTACTCCATTTTGGCCAACACACATCAAAGGTACCGACAGGGAGTTGCGCTACTGTATGTATTGTGCTACTGTGAAAAAGAACTCACTGTATCGTTCACTCTCGGCGTACCAATGGCGAGAACACATGGGCTCGTGCTTAAATGTATGACTACCGGTTTCGCCAGATTGCCATCTGATTCTGTGTCGCTACCATCAACGCAGAGTTCTTGGCTGAGTAGTTAGGAGTCTTAAGCCTATTCTACAATGTACTTTTTGTTTCCTGTTTCTTGCTTTTTACCTCTTACTATTTCCCCTTTGCAATCGTTTTATCGACAATTGTATTTCTTGCTACGTATTTCTTGTTTCTTTCAAAATTCGTTAACTTTTATCTCAGGCGACATAAAACAAAAAACCGGATAAGAAGCAAAAAGACAAGATGTAAAAAATAATAAAAAGCAAGAAACAAAAAACAAAAAGCACATCGTAGAATAGGCTTTAAGAATAAAAAATCTTGTAACATAGTAAATATTTATAATCAACAAATAAGAATTCCACAATTCTAAAAATTTCGCGGAAATACATTGCTTATAGCGATAAAGATAAGATCATGAGGATCAAAAATTGCAAAATGCTTCTGCTTCGCTGTTTGAAATCTTTTCACGTATTTTTTTTTCTTATTACAATGATTCGATTTTTAATTCACACGAGATAAAAATCGCGCAGCGTACGGATACAAAAACTTGTACGTCTCGCCGATGAGAGGATGGCACTCCTGGGATACCTCTCCTGGACCGAGCAGATCAGACAAGCCGATATATGCCCGCAGGGACACGCAAAGTCCATATACGCACTTGATGAAGATAGAACACGAGCATAGTGATCCTCTGGCAACCATCAGCGAGACCCTAGGCGCCTTGAACACCGTGGGCAACTATATCGTTAATATGACGAGAGGCGTTGAAATCTCGAATTATCCGCCGAAGGAATTGCCTTCAGCATTGTACACCATCTCCAAAAATATTTTGGGTAATATGGAAAAAATTAATATGTTAATTAGTTGATAAACTAGTATATTAAATTATTAAATTAATAAATTATTATAATAAGAAATGGATAATTACTTTTTAAATTAA
>NW_017304438.1:25869-26266 GCF_001594115.1 Trachymyrmex septentrionalis | reverse complement strand
TCAAACCGGTAGCCGAAACTTGTAACCTTAATCATTTCTTAATTTATATTCTAATTTTTTGCGTTATGTAATTTTTCATCTCTGTTATTTGTAATATACATTTTTGTGTATTTTAAAGAAATGTGTTGACAATTACTTTTTAACTTACAATTACTCGTTACTTAAGAAAGTAACTTTTCTGTTATTTTTTTAAAATCGGCGACCGCTAATTACAACGGACGGACCTAGGGGCTTTCTAGTCTTGAGCGCTATAAATGGCTTGTGTCTAATCGTATCATGTCCAATCGTGTGTAAAATAACGATAAAAGTAACTGTAAAATTCGTTACCGTTACCACAAAAATGTAACTTCGTTACCGTTACAGTTACCAAAGAAAAAAAAGTAACGCAATTATCAGT
>NW_017304438.1:19814-25769 GCF_001594115.1 Trachymyrmex septentrionalis | reverse complement strand
ATAAATTAAGAAATGATTAAGGTTACAAGTTTCGGCTACCGGTTTGAAGAGGGCTCAAAGGGTGCTTCCCAATTGCAATATCCCTAGACACTTTCATGCGACACAAGTTACGTTCTAATTCCATTATCGACACAACGCTACACATCTGTACTCAGTCGAGGGTCGTGTAAAGTAGTGTCGAATCGACATTAATTTCATTATCATTTTTCACTGGAGATGGAACAGAGAGAAAAAGGAGAACGGATTGTGGTTCTCTTCTCTGATTGGTTCCGCCATTTATAGCATAGTGTATGTACATACACACAGTGCGGTACAATACTATGGTGTGTGCAACACCATATGTTCCATCAAGCTCCTATCATGGGTGCGTTCCGAGTTACACATGAAGCGCATGATGTATTGTTTTATCCTTCTTTATTATTTGGTGAACAAGTAATGCATCATGCACTTCATGCATAACTCGGAATGCACTCCATATCTCCTACTTACTTTAACGGTGCACTAAAAATGGCGGTTTCCAGATAAGTCCGCTTCACTCTCTCTTGATTATCTCTGAGATGGAATTCTCTCACTCGAATCACTCTTAACAAAGACGGCACTCATTCCAGTAGTATTATATTTCAATAGTTGTTTCAGAAATGTTGCTGATATATTTCGCAACTTTTATTATATTAAATATTTCGTTTTTTAATTAAAATACTGCTGAGATATCTTTGAAAACTTTCGGTTCCATATGAGTAACTTTTATATGAAACAATTTTTCTCAAAAATGCTTTGTTTTCAAAATATTTAATTCCGAACGTTTTTAACGCCCTGTAGATTTCCAGTACAGGCATTGTACTGGACACACAACCATCTTATCGAAACAACCATCTTATTCAAGATGGTACAAACATGAGTGAAAGTATACTGCCTCTGTGAAACTTAAAAAAATAATTTTTTTGCAATAATTTGCAATTAAAATTATGTTTTTATTACTTATTTTAATACAAAATATTTAACTTCCTTTTAGTTTACATTTTCTTGCTATTGATAAATATTTTAATTACGAATATATTGTTAGTTTTTCTATCACTCGACGTATTTAATTAGGGTAACTACGGCAAATAACGCCGAGCTGGATTTACGCCGCAAAAGTCAGAAAAAATAGAAGGAACGGGGATAATTTTCCCGCAACTACTCTGTTACATGCCTTTATGTTATATTAGTATTGTGTTATGATTTCAGTTTCTTACTGTTAATATTAGGTGTAGTAAAAAGTCATCGCGTATTTTTTAGCTCAAAGTTGTATATACAATATCTTCGTCAATAATGAATGAAATTCAAATTTAAAAAAAGGATTTTAAAGCTTGAAATCTCTACTTTTAAAAGCTTATCACATTTTTTAAGTTTATATGAGTTTGATAATTTTTACATACCAAAAACTACGAGCTGAAAAAGACGAAAAATTTTCTTCTCACTTTGTGGATTTGTAACGTGTCCAAAACGAATTTGAGAAAATTTTCGATTACCTATCGTGAAAGCTTGATACTTTCCCTACAAAATCGTTTTTTTTTAATATTCCTACGACTTTTGATTACTGAGTTATCGCGGATTAAATAAAAGAATTATTTTGACTTTAATTGCTCATAACTCCATTAAAAATTGTCGTATCGTATAATTTAAAAAAGAGATTTTTAAAGCTGAAACTTTACTCTATTAAGATATATTTATATTGTTGGTAAGAAAGTAATTGCGGTTTTTACTGATAGATGTCTTTTAAAAAAACGCGATGACTTTTTACTACACCTAATATTAATGAAATTATTATGGTTGAATCGATTTGTCATTGTGTTAAGTACCACCATCATAAATTATAATCTACATAAAATAATTACTATAGGACGTGCAAAAGACTTAATGGTTATTTCGTAATACATGATGTAGAGGAATAGTAAAGTATGTTGTATAACAAAATACAAGTACTTTGCTGTTGTATTCTTTGTTTAGTTTGTTGTCTTATATATCTCACTTGTTTGGAATATATGGCATTTTTAGAGAGCGGGATTTATGCCCAAAGCATACAAAGTGCGCAGATTAAATTCAGTACACTAAATACATTAAATGCATTACATAAAATATGTACCTCATGTTATAACACTTGTAATACATCTGGAAAGATTGTAATTATTATTTATTATTTCATATACATATTTATCATTCTTATTCCTTAATAAAACTTTAAAAATGCATTTTATAAGTTATTGTGTCATTTTACGTCTTATTTATATGCATTATTTATAAATTTTTTATGAGCCATACATATCCCTCTCCCCCTATAAGTAGCCATATATCCCATCCCTATAGGATATACGGCAAAAATGCAAAGGTTTAAAAAAGTTCATTTTTTAATACAAAATATAAATATTTCTGATATTTTTTCCATAATAGTAGACAGTACAAAGTTGTTACTGATATAGTTCGTTTACTTTAAACACAGTAAATAATATTTAATAAATTAAGTTTCTGATAGGTACGGCGTATATACCGGAGTTACCTTATACAAGATACTTTATACTTTATTTAAAATTTCTGAAAAAGCTTTCTGAATGAAAATTCCTGAAAAAATTCTCTTTCTTTGTCAATTTTCACAAACTTTTTTTCACACTTCAGAATGAAAATTTCTTAAAAACTTTTTTTGTCTTAAACTTCTTCAAATTTTATTAATTTTTGAAAAAAATGATAAAATAAGAACTATTTACTATTTATTATATATATATATGTACAATAGATACAATGCTAAAAAAAATTATAGCATAGAAAAATTTTTGACAAAAATTGATTATCCTCGACTAATGATAACTTCGCAAAAAATTGTAATGCATCTCTACTACTGTAATTTTCAAAATATGATGGTGTTTGTCATATTGAAAATTGCAAAGTTTGATGAAATGTACGGACTTTATAAAATTTTTTAGGGGAATGCCATGCAGCGGTATAAAGTTCGAATTTTTTCCTTTAATTAATTTAAAAAAAAAAAGTTGCTGCAATTTTTTGCAAAGTTATCATCAGTCAGAGTTGGTCAATTTTTGCCCAAAATATTATACATGTGTATTATATATATACTCGTATATGTATACTGCTAAAAAAAATTGTAGTATAAAAAAAGTTTAGGCAAAAATTGCTGAAAGTGTTATAATTCATGAAACAAAAAAATCTAAAAAATTTCCTAGAAAATTATAAAATTATACAGAAATAATCTACAATTTTTGAATATTGAAATTTTAAAACGTTATATGTAAAATTCTGAGAAAAGTTTTTATCAAATTTGATTTTTACCACATAAATATCATAGAACTAAACAATTCTAATATTTTTTTTTATGCACACTTCTGAACACGAATTTTTTGTACCTTTTTTCCAGGCCGCAATGTGACGGATAGTATAGCGCCCTTAGTACGTGGCGTTGCATTGCCACTGAGGCAAACAATCACGTCTTCTACACAAGCGCCGTCGGTCCAACAACAGTCTGTTGTTGAAGAACTTGTAAATAGAGATAGAAGAGAGGAGTCCTCTTTATCTGCATGCACGACTGCTGACGGTGGATCCGGCAAGTGCCAGGATCTCAGCAATTGCCCGCAATTGTTACTCGATTTTAACAAGCTGAGGCTCTCGTGGTGCTTCAAGAGGCTAATTGTGCCAGGAGTTTGCTGCCCAGTGGACAAAATCAACAATCCTTCTATCCCTAAGTAAATTCTTCATTAAATTCACGTCATTTTCTGTCCGGTCATCCGTTTTATTAATTTTAGGAGAACTTTATTAACATTAAATATCTTTTTTCTCGTGCAAAAAAGACAATTAGAAACTTACAAATAATTTTATCTTTTTGTTACTCGCTGATTTTATCAAAACTCAGTAGATTTGTAGAATAGTAAAAAATAATAGACACGTATTTCTTTATACCGGCAAAAAAAATACAAAAAATGAGGATAGTCTCTCGCCACTTCTTGAATCCTACAAAGAGTATCAAGTTACCATATTGGATCCGCCATTTTTATTTCTATAATTCCAATTTTTAATTTCCTTTCAGCAATATGAAAACCTTTTGTCATATCCCTAAGATTCAAAAATAGCTGTAATACTTAAGCTTAAATGCAATGAATTAATTATTGATTTATAAATACAAGGGGTCGTTTCTATCCTTAAAATTGTATTTTTGCCGATATAAAATAATACATTCTATTATTTTTTACTATTCTACAAATCTGCTGACAATGAGTTTCAATAAATCGGCGAGTAATACAATAAAGGTAGGTAACATACTTGTTAGATGAATAAATATTGCAGTATCACTGGAGGTGTGTCCTCCGGGATCAACATTGGACAATCTTCACGACCAACAATTCGACCAACGAAAACCCCCACACCACGTCCGATACCGCTATACCCAGTGACATCTTCGACGACAAGACCTACAACGCATACTGTCTTGTCGCCAGTCTCATTGGTCAACAATACGAGTGGCTTCGAAACAATAACGACAATTGACAACAATTTTATTCAAGACGATGATGGTACTTAAGCATAATTTTTTGCATTAAAATATTCAATCGGCCGATTAAAAGAGAATTTTTATCGAATGATTTACTTACTCTTCATGTTGTTATTTATACTTCTCGCTAAATAGATAGATAGATAGATAAAAATTTGTGAAAGATCTTTTTTGAAACAAAGAATACTAATCTGTTTAGAATGCGGGATGATATATTCAGGTGGTCGAGGGCGAGTAGTCGGAGGAGAAGATGCACCATCTGGTCGTTGGCCTTGGATGGCGGCGATCTTCCTTCATGGCTTCCGGCGAACGGAGTTCTGGTGCGGGGGATCGTTGATAGGACCACGCCACATCCTCACCGCTGCTCATTGCACGCTTGATCAGCATCAGCGACCGTAAGCAACATTCTGTCAACATTTAATCTACGCAAATTCTTTTTTTTTAATCAGAAATTAAAAAATAAATTTACAAATAGTTTACTCGGGTTTTTATCTTTTCATCTAAAAATTTCAAAATTTCCTTTAGTTAAAATTTTTTAAGAAATTCTTTTTATGTTCCCTTTATACTTATGGAAAACTGATTGCTCCACATAATTCTGTAGCTCGAAAACTATTTAAAAAAAAACATTTAAATTCCTGGTTGGGGACAAAAATCGACGAGTTTTCATCCTTTGATAAAATTTCAATTAATTTGACTTTTCATTACATTTGAAATTGATTATACAACAAAATTTCAATTATATTTTGCTGAGAAGATAATTTTCTTTAATTTTGTTTAATGAAAAACAAATAAGATTTTAATGGGAATCCAATGAAAATAAAATGAAATTTCAATAAAAAATTAACTTTGTTTAACGAAAAAGTAGGAAAATATTATAGAAATTGTAATATTTTTTTTATGAAACTATAACGAAAAAATTCAAATACTCTATAATGACAAATTAACGACATCTTGTTGAAATTGTGAATAAATTTTTGATGAGATTGCAACAAAAATACACGGATACTTTGTAATGACAAATTAACGACATTTTATTGAAATTATAATGAATTTTCGAAAAAATTGCAACAAAAAAGCTCAAATATTCTGTAATGACAAATTAATGGCACCATGTTGAAATTGTAATGAATTGTTTATGAGGTTGCACCAAAAATGCGCGGATAATCTGTAACGACAAATTAATGATGTTTTGTTAAAATTATAATTAATTTTTGATGAAGTTGCAACAAAAAAAATGCAGGTGCTAGTATACCTGCGTGTTTTCATTGCAATCTCATCAAAAATGTATTACAATTTCAACAAAATGTCGTTAATTTGTCATTAGAGAGTATCTTCGTTTTTTTGTTGCAATTTCATCGAAAACTCATTACAAGATATTTTGTTTATCATTACATAGTATTTGCGTTTTTCTTTGCAACTTCATC
>NW_017304438.1:15280-19714 GCF_001594115.1 Trachymyrmex septentrionalis | reverse complement strand
TCTTCGTTTTTTTGTTGCAATTTCATCGAAAACTCATTACAAGATATTCATTACATAGTATTTGCGTTTTTCTTTGCAACTTCATAAAAAATTCATTACAAAATGTCGTTATTTGATCATTCCATAGCCAATATGCGGTACTGCCACCAGAAGGACACATCGAAGTTCAATTTCTCCTAAGAAGAAAACTACTCAGCATATGATAAAAGGTGCAACATTATGAGACTTTTCAATGATTTTATGAAATTGTTCCTTGAATATTAGAAGAATCGTAGATTCAAAAACGAATGTAAATGAGATATGCATTTTAAAAGTAATCTTTAGTTCTCTATAGTTTCTCTGTACAAAAATTTTCTGTATAAAAATTAAGCTAAAATTTTAATTAAATTCTAATTAAAAAAAAAATAGTTAAAATTTCAAAACGTTTAAATCCAAATAAAAATGATTGAGTTGTTCGCTCATTTTTATATTAACATTTTTATGCTAATTATTAATATGTAAAACACAGCACTTACTATTTATTCATATAATAAAACGCATTTATACGATTTTGATACTTATAATGTTTTGCCTCAAATATACGTTTTACGTAAATATTAAAAAAAAATTTTTGATTGATTACAGCTTCTCTGCTCGCCAGTTTACTGTGCGTCTTGGTGATATCGATCTGGAAAACGATAATGAGCCCTCATCGCCAGCGACTTACGCGGTAAAGCAGATTCACGCTCATCGAAGATTCTCACGCGCTAATTTTCACAACGATATCGCCATCCTCGAACTCACCAGCCTCGTAAGAAAGTCGCCATATGTGATACCCATTTGCTTGCCACGGTTTCATGGAGATTTGTTGGTCGGTACCAGACCAACGGTCGCCGGTTGGGGCAACACTTACTATGGTAATTGAAACATTTCAGACACATCTTCTGATCATGATTATCATACTGTAATTTAAATTCTTGCCACACATCAATTTCATTATCAGAGTCACTAAAATATCAAAAATTGATCAAGTCAAAATTTAAATACGAATAAAAGGTTGTAAAAACGAATCGAAAAATAGGGTATTTCTCAACATTATATAAAATTTTTATTTAAATTTTTATACAAAGAAGCAAGTTGTGTTCTTTTCATTAGAAAAATGTATTTTTAAAAATAAAATTAAGATGCAGAGTTGCAACAAAAATAATAAAATAATTAATGAATAATAATAGCGTCTTATAAATAATCGTTACAGTTCGTGCATGCCTGCATGCAGTAGTCAAGATTTTATCTTCAGTAAATTGTCTAAGATAAAAAAGTAAACAGTTTTTTAAATTTACATTTGTCATTTTTAGATTGTGTGTACGAAGAGAAAAAATTTTATTCTCCGCGAAATATTACATTTAAGACTCCTGAGTTATTGCTGCAGCCATATTGAATTGAGGTGTCATAAACGAAAAATGACACATTCTATATGTTGATGTTTCTTGCATACCGTTTCTAAAAATAGAGAGAATTTGAATAAAACAAAATGAGATAGCTTTAACATATTTGTAAAATTAGTTCAAAGCTATCTTTATGCAAGATCTATAATAGGAGTTGTAGACGGTCGTAGACGCTTAAGTCGTAGGAAATTGACAAATCATAGTCGATTATTCTTCTCATATTTAACTGTGATTGATTAATGTCTACGACTTAACCAGGGATATATCGGATATTCGGAAAATATCTGTATTATCCGGTATTTTTTTACTATCCGGACGGAGCCGAATATCGTTACATATAGTATCCTATAAAATTGTATTGAATTATTGAATAATATTTTATTATTGAAAGTTTGTGTCATTGATACAGAATTCTCTTCTTTTTAGCCGAACTTCTTGCTTTTTGTTTTGCCCTTCTTTTTTTTCACGTTGAGAAGATTAAGAAAATTATTATCGCTATTTTTCCCTTGCTTTTCTTTTTTTTGAATTTTGGGGAATTTGTACCGGATATCTGAGAAAGTGTCCGGCCGAATAACTGCTCTCTACCGAATATGTAGTGTTTTTTCGGATATTCAACAACCGATTTTCACGTTATTTATAATCGTGATGTAGGATTCATTTGAATTTAATAAAGATGGTATGGATCGTTCGGATCAATAAGGGCGGCGGCGGGATGCTCTGCACCCGACCACAACAAGCTTTTGAAATGGCGTTGCTTTTAAAGTTCTATAACTTTTTAAAGAATAGAGGATAAGAGGATTTAATATGTGCTCAAATATGATAATTTGTTTCTTATAAAAGACGTATGTACGTAACATGTTCCATTTTAACTTACAGATAAAATATTATAAAAACAATGCATTTAAAAAAAAATATTTCAAATAAAAATTGTAGGATTTAAAGAGGGATATCAGATGAGCTACTTATGATTTTGGACCTGGTGTCCACTTTGGATTCAATAAATTGTCTTCATTGACCGGAATGTTTCAAAAATAATATAGTTCAAAATAAGAACTTTGAACTATTTTATGTCTGTTGGAGAACGTTTAGCGAAAAATTACCAGGATTTCCACAAAATTTCCTTATTTTTTCCAATGGAATATAAATCTGCAATAAAATATAGGAGTTTCTAGAAAAAATCAATCTGAGCTTTATTGGATCCAAAGTGGCTCCCGAATCTAAAATCTAAGTAACTCATCTGATAGTCCTCTTCAAACCCTACAACTTTTATTTAAAACATTTTTTTCAAAAATGCATTATTTTCGAGTATTTTAGTGCTTAAACGAAAATGGAACACCCTGTGTATATTTTACAGAATTAGTTAGAAATATATTTACTTCATGAAGTCAAATTAAATTTCCAATCTTAAGTTTGACAAACTTGTTTCCGTTCTTATGTTTCCGTATTCTTAATTGTAATAATTATCGTAATCGTGATGCGATATAACAGGTGGAAAAGACAGCTCCGTTCTACAACAGGCGGTCCTACCTGTGTGGAAGAATGAGGATTGCAACATGGCTTACCTTCAACCGATTACTAACAACTTTTTGTGCGCCGGTTATAAGCAAGGTGGCAAGGACGCGTGTCAAGGTGATTCGGGTGGACCGTTGATGTTGCGGATTAAGGATCGATGGACACAAATTGGGATTGTCTCGTTCGGTAATAAGTGTGGCGAACCAGGCTATCCTGGAGTATACACGCGTGTCTCCGAATATATTGACTGGATTAAAGATAATATCAAGTGATAGAGTCATGCGGCAGAATCGAATATTTACACTATCGAGCAAAAGTATTTGCCCACCCCGATTTTGTATTTTTTCATATATCTAAATTCAGTTCTAAATATATTATATTCTCTTTACATGTGTAGAGCCAAATTTTAAGCCATCAAACATTATCATTATTATTATTATTATTATTATCATTATCATTATTATTATTATTATTATTATTATCATTATTATTATTACTACTACTAATCTAACATATGAAAAAATAAAATTATTTATTATAAATTTTTATAATAGAATTATTATAAAAATCTAACATATAGAAGAATAGAAAAGAAGATTGAAATTGAATCCTATCTATTTAATTAAAAAAGACAGAATGGACAAATACTTTTGGATACAAACATGTATATATGTGCTTCTGAAAAATAACGTATGTATAAATATATATGCATAAATATTTGATATATTCTTAAAAAAGATGGAACTGATATAATACTACTGATATAATATATACCGATATATTCCCTGTATATATAAAATTAATTTTCAACATCATATACATTTCCTGTGAGAAACAGGTGAATTAAAATATGTTCAAAATTTCTGTGAAAATAAATACTAATTTCTTTAAAAATCAGGAATTAATATTTGATTTTTTTTTCAATTAATCTATTTTTTTGTAGATTTATTTTAAAAGAGAATTTGAAGAAATTTGATGTTTTATGACTGTATCAAGATGCTCTGATATTTATAGATATTAAAGCATTTTGGATTTATGTTTGTATCTCTTTTCTTTTATAGTTCTGAAAATATTAAAAAGTATAAGCATGCTCAATTAGAGATCATACAATAACTGAAACAGAGATGTCCTGTTAATTGAGTAGGATACCACAAGAATTGTTTGTTATAATCCAAAAATTTGTTATTCAGAACATAGTCCTGCGGACTATCAGATAAGTGTCTCATTATGCTACATATTAACATACATAGTATAATTATACATAGTATAACATACTAATATATCCACTATATAGACATTCTAATACAAAGTTCTAAAGAAAATCCATGCATAATCCTTGAAACAATTATATTATTATATTAATATTAATATTAAAACTTTAAATACAAAGCGCCTTCCCGGTCCGAGTGTTAAGATGTTGAACTACTATCTAATATACATTCAATTAAATTGAATTAATATTTCAGAAATAAATTGAGAGCCGATGAAATTATCGGAT
>NW_017304438.1:11982-14560 GCF_001594115.1 Trachymyrmex septentrionalis | reverse complement strand
ACACGGAATGTAAGAGATCCGGGTTCGACTCCCGGCCGAGGCAATATTTTTCGCAATAAGTTTATTACAGTTTTTTAAGATTTGGGAGAATTTGGGGGGATTATTTGTTTCAGATTGATTGTGTGAATCCGATAATTTCATCGGCTCTCAATTTATTTCTGAAATATTAATTCAATTTAATTGAATGTATATTAGATAGTAGTTCAACATCTTAACACTCGGACCGGGAAGGCGCTTTGTATTTAAAGTCTTAATATTTATATAGACGGTCTTGTTTCCAATCATATTATTATATTACTTTTCAAGATAATTTACAAAATATTATAGCCATATTCTTGAAACATCAATGCAATAACCAAAGAATGTTCTAAATACTAAATTTCGAATTACCATTATTATTATAGTTATATTAGCTTCCTTGTAATACAAAAATACAATCACGTTTTGCACAAAATGCATATATAAACCATGTTGATTTTAACTACAAATAATGATGACATGTCTGAGCTTCAGTTATAAGTGTAACTTGAAAAGCGCCTATGAATCATATAGCACTATTCCTGATCAAAAATTGAGTTTAAAATTTAAGAACCATTTCACAATAGTTAACATAATATTAATTTTTAAAGATTAGCGAATAAGCGGATAAAATCGACACATAAGACAACTTTAAGATATTTTTTAATGTTCTTTATAAAATATCTTAAAGATAAACTCTTAAAAATTTCTTAAAGTTGTCTTATGCGTCAATTTTATCTAATTTAACAATATTAGGAAGTTTTTGCAATACAATATTTTATCTAAATACAGTGAACGCTGAGATGACGTTATTTTTTTTTTAACAATTAATTAAAAGAAGGATAACGTAAGCGTTCACCGTATCTAAATCCACATTATTGTAAAAACTTCCTATTTACAAATTAATATCACGTTAACTGTTGCGAAATGATTTTTCTTAAGTTTTAGACTCAGTTTCTTGTCAGAAATAAGCGCTATATGGCGCTATATTCGTAGACGCTTTTTAAGTTACATCATGTATAAGCTCTAGTTATATAAAGCTCGACTAAATTTTATTATATATATGTCGAAAAACAATTCTAGAGTATCTATCACAGAAAGAGCTAAAGATATATAAATATATATATATACAGGGTGGAGCGCGGGAACTTCCTTTTTTGAATTGGGCGCTGTTAAAGTGGGGAGCGTCATAGAGTGGTGGGGAGCGGCTCAACGGAAGGAGCTGAGTGGGAAGTTTTGTTCTATCATGTTTTCAGTCGCCATAATGCTTTGGTCGAGACAGCATCGCGCTTTTACTGCGGAGGCGTATTTTTCTAACAGCCGCTCGATCGTCGCGGTGCAACGTGCCTTTCGTCTTCACTTCCATGTTCCACCGCGAGGTCGTGTTCCTGATCGGAAATCGATTTTAATGTGGGTGGATGCCTTTAGGGAAACAGGGAATGTGTCTAAAATGAAGAAAGGACCTACGAGAACTGTTACAACACCTGAAAACATTGAACGAGTTCGTTCGTCTATGCAGCAGTCTCCCAAGCGCTCTGCTCGTAAGCATGCACTAGCCCTTGGCATATCGAGACGTTCTCTTCATCGAATTATTCACGACGAACTCCATTTTCACCCATACAAAATGGTTGTGGTCCAACAACTAACAGAACGTGATTATGCAAACCGACAAACATCATGTGAGCAGCTGATCGACACCTTATCGAACGACGCACTTGTTTTCTTCTCTGACGAGGCACATTTTGACCTTAGTGGGAGCGTCAACAAACAAAATATGCGGTACTGGAGTGATGTTAATCCTAGGGAAATTCATGAGCGGCCCCTTCATTCGGATCGTGTGACGGTATGGTGTGCATTATCAAGAGTAGGGATCATTGGTCCTTACTTTTTTCAACAACAAAATGGTCGTGCTGTAACCGTCAATTCAGATCGTTATTTGACAATGATCCGGGAGTTCTTTTTGCCTGCTCTTCAAGAAATGGAACTGGACAATGTGTGGTTTCAACAAGATGGAGCCACAGCCCACACAGCGAGGACCTCAATGGCTTGTTTGAGAGAAGCTTTCCCTGGGAGGCTGATCTCTCGGTATGGGGACTTAAATTGGCCTGCACGCTCGCCTGATTTAACCCCTTGTGACTATTTTCTGTGGGGTTATCTGAAGTATCGGGTTTATAACGATCGTCCACGGACCCTGGAGGACCTGAAGAACCGCATCCGAGCCGAAACTGCCAATATACCGGTCGACATGCTCGAAAGAGTCGACCAAAACTTCCGAATTCGACTGAATCAGTGTATTGACAATGGAGGGCATCACCTACAAGATCTTATTTTCAAAACAGTGTAAAGCAAAATCTCCCACTATATGTGACAGGAAAATGGTAACAATAAAAAATTTTTAAGCATATGCAGTTTTTTATGTCATTTTCAAAAAAGGAAGTTCCCACGCTCCACCCTGTATATCCGTCCGGTCAATGACCAGGTACCCGGGTATCCATTTCAGTGTCCGACTCAGTGTCTGGTTCGACTGCAGTTATTTCACATGCCACGTAGCTAGCTTACT
>NW_017304438.1:5691-11882 GCF_001594115.1 Trachymyrmex septentrionalis | reverse complement strand
TATATATATATACTCGTATATCTCAAGGATTACATTTTTAGGAAGGGAACTTCAGATAAAATATCCGGTATTCACTTTTAGGCGTTCATTTGTTAGTTCTCATATAACAAATTCTCTTGAAATGTTTTTTCATCTTTTAATACAATATCCTAAACATTATGTGTCTTCCAACAAGCGACACAAATGACACAATGGATTATTACATCCTTGTTGTTTGCCAATAAAGATAACATGATCACTGTGTTGCACTGTGTTGGAAAGCATATACTAATGTCTCTGGAAATTCAGAACGTATTAAAGATCCTAAGGATCTTCTTCTATTGTTAGGGAAACTATCTAGGATTTTAGGAGACGTTTAAAAAACAGACTCTAATTGTTTCATATTTTTATAGTATTTTTTAATGTACGTACACTATGTACAGCTATATTCCCTAAGTAAATATAGAAATATCTATGGCATTCATATTTTTGGGAAGAACACATAAATGTGCAATGGTCATATGTTTCATCGATTAACATTTAAATTTATAAATAAATTATTATTATTGTACACACATAGACGTATTTTGATGTGACCCAATATGTTTAACATGCATTATATTTGAAAAAATTTCTTTATCTCACTTTTTCTCTTCTTTCTATGTAAATAATTAAAGAAAAAAGAAACAAAGAGAGCAAATTTATTTAAAAAATCGAGAGAAACACATATACACATATAATATGATAAAATTAAAACAAATAATTAAAGATTTAAACGCATATATGTGTTATCAAAATTTCAAGAAAGGAAGGCGGAGGGGGAGGAAGGGAGAGAGGGTGGAGAGAGAGAGAGAGAGAGAGAGAGACAAATCTGAAATATCATAATTATTATCTTTACTAAAAAGAAGTATAGTTGTATTACAATATATGCCCATGGGTATATAATATAACTATATAATACGAGTATTCCTTGCTTTAAAATATATTTGCTATTCGTGTACTGTAGGGGAGTGAGAGTCGTGCGCCCTTTGCAGGGGGGAGAGAGGGTGAATAAATATGCATATCTCATATAAATATTATATACTTGTCATAAATGTTATATAACTGGTATATAAATGTCATATAAATGTGTTATATAGTTGAACTCTTATTGTTAATAACTTTTTAATGAAGGACGACCGCCACCTAAAATCTGTCATAGATCACTCAGGGCCATGATCTTAACAACATATGTCAACGTCAAGGTTATCGGCGGGATGTTCCTTAATCTGAATAATTATACCGAAAAGATAATAAAACTAGGAGACAAGTAAAATGAAAAATATAAAAGACACTCGATAGAGTCAGGTTTGTAAAAATTGTACAAAAATTAAAAATTATTACGAGAGAATAATAATATAATAGAGGCATATGAATGATACATACGTAGGAGATATTATCGTATCCCTTAAGCAATTTAGCAAAGAATATATCAGACAAGGACAACTTGATACACTTCAAACTAAATAAACTTATAATAAAACAAAATCCAAATGTCAAAATAATTGAACATAATAAGTACTTATGCACGAGATATATCCATTATGTGCAACAAATCAGTTGAAACAATATTATTTATGTATTATATTCTATTTTATTAAAGTAATCATCAATATAATATTTCCCAATTATACACCCAAAGAAAGGTTTCTTCGATTCAAAGAAATGTTTCTTTGCTATACGGTTACCAAAAATTTCTTTGATTTAAACGTTATTTCTTTGATTTAAACAACATTTTTCTTTTTTGTAAAAAAAAGAAAAATTTATTTAATTTAAAGAAATTATGTTCAAATCAAAGAAATTTTTCTTTAACTGTAAAAGCAAAGAAACATTTCTTTGAATCAAAGAAATATTTATTTGTTAGACGGTTAAAAAAAATTCTTTGATTTAAACATAATTTCTTTAAATCAAATAAATTTTTTTTTATTCTTTCTTTGAGTGTATATTAAAAGAACAAAATTATAACAAATTTCTCTTCGTATAGGCAAATATAGTGAGAGATGTCTGTGAAATTTCTGAAGACGAAAAATGTATGGTTAACAATAATAACCCGTCTCATCTAGGAATAATTGAAATTTGGAATAATGCAGAGAGCAAAAATTAGAAAGAAAACAACATTATTGATCATCAAAATAGAAAACAAAATAAAGGGTTATTATACATAATAAAAAAATCTTCAACTTAATTACAAATATAAAGAAAAAAATGTATATCTCATTCAGAAAATTAGTCAAGCAAGTGAGAAGAATTACTCTTCGAATTTTAGAAGGAAAAAAACTTATTAATGTACAGAAATTTATTGAAAGAAGTAGAAGAAAAGAAGCAACAAGAATTATAAATAAAATTGATTGACATGTAAAAAAAACTTTTCAAGAAGTAAGTATACATTCATTTTATCAAAAGTATTTTTTTATTAAATATTAATTCAGATACTCAATCTAAATTGTCTATAATATATCTTTTAGACATATGCATAGATAAAAGGAAAAGAAATTCAACGAAGAAAGAAATTGTCTGTTAAAGAGTTACAAGCGATTCAACAAATAAATATAAAATCTCTGCAGAAACAAATCGAATAAAGACGCATTATTAACGACCAGGCATTCAACATCTAGAAAAAACGAAAGAATATGAAGCTGAAAGAAATAAAATTAATGATATATACATAAATGCAAATACATAATATTTGAATATTCTATATATTTAGCAATAACAATTATATACATGTTCACATAGGGAAAATATATCATCAACTAAAGAAATCAGTGGAACTATCGATAACATTCGCAGACAGATTCAGTTCGCAATTCGACTCGTGATTAGATCAGTTGGATAATGTCTTGTAGCAAAAATATTTATGAAAACGTCATCATTCAATATGACGTTCTACTGTCAGCCTACGTATTATAATGATGTGACTACGTGCAAGACATGATACGTTAAACTAATTATTACAATAATTACGTAATAAATCATTTTTCATCATTTAATAAAATCATCTCCATCATAGAACAAGTTATTATATATTATAAATACTGATTTGATAGAAATACTGACTAACACTTTTATACATTATTCTTTTATACATTAATTTTATATATTGCTAGTTTTGTGTATAGTATGATAAACCAATCAATTAATCAATTAATTAAATTTGCTATTAATAAACAAATATAATTTATGACTAGATTTTTTTTCAAGAATTAGTACATTGCTCGATGAACTGTCTATTAGAGTACTCCATCTTCTACTTAAGAGAATCCTATATTACTGACAAAACCATGTAATTTTTATTTAATAATTACTTTTTTTTCTTTTATAAATTCAAAAATCCTTTTTCAGGATTAAAGTATACGCATTAATATGTGTCTGTGTGAGGTGGAGTTATGCCGAGAATGTAAAAAAATTTCAAAATTGAAATTTTTTACCATTTCGTAGTCTAAAATGGGCGCTCTAAAGTTGTCTAAAACTCTAGATATACCAAAGTAGTGCAATGCTTTTATCTGAATCGAAATGCCGATAACTTTCCTTTTGGCTATTTCGATCGCGCCTAGTGGCCTGTAGACCAATAAGTGCTTAGTATTATTGGTATATGATGTTAATAAATCGAAAATGGAGGACCTATGCACTACTTTGGTATATATCTAGAGCTTTAGTCACATGATCGTGACAATATTTGTTTTGTATAAAAGTTGTGCAATCTGTACTTACTATAAATAGTAGTTCACACATTATTAGTTTGCACGTCCCGGTAAAAAAAAGTTGATAGATAAATGAAGAACAATTGAGAACGATAGAATTTCTATCAATTTGTATCGCGTTTTCTATAAGTTTATATCATTTTCCATCGTTGATCTCGCAAGCATCACGATTAATCGGATATGAATCCTATCGTATTTTATTGGATTCTATAAGAATTTATAGAAGATCCCTATAAGATTTGATTCAAATTAGTGTATTTACGAACCAGATTCTGTATTCAAAATGATAAAATTTTTTTATCGTTTTCTATCAACTTTTTTTTTATTAAAGAGTAAAAACAACGTGGAGTTCTTAAAATTGGACTTAAACATTTAATTAAACCGTTATTAGTTCCACACAAGTAAAACTGAGTCTGAAATGAACTGAGTATTTCATACTCAGATTAATAACATCACTATTAAGATGCAGCCACAATAGAAGGAATAAGGAATTAGGAATAAGGAATAAGGCTTTCAACCTATCAGATATACACTGGAATACACGGATTTCCTTATTCCTTATTCCTTCTATTGTGGCCGCACCATTATACATACTTGCTTATTTTAAAAAGTTATCACATGACAACGCAAGTTTATAACCTCACTTTTAAAGTGAGTTTACGAGGCTCATTAAAAGAGCTGTAATAGAAAAGTTGACTTATGGCCATTCTATAAGTCAGCTTTTTGCTAAGGTTCTAAAGCACACGGTCTCGATCTTGTGTAGATTGTAAATAAAATCTCAGTTGAATCTCACTTGTCAGAATGCAAAAAGAACACGCATTTAACTAAGTTATGACATCACGAGTGAAAATTATCTGAGAATAGGTGTAAATGAAAAGCAACTATCGTTATTACGAAAATTTACACGTATGTATACATGAAATATCGATGTAATAGTATGCAGTGATGTATTAATGATACATAAATCGTTTTCATGTAAATGCTACTTACAATATGATTAATCGTCTTTAGAATCCCCTTAAGTGTTTGTAACCACATACAGAGTGTCCCACACTTTTTGATACAGCGCTTATATGCAAGTAAAACAGACTAAACTGAGTCGTATATCAGTTTGCAATTTTCACAATAGTTAACAAGATATTAATTATTATTAAAGATTACTACATAATCCAGCAAACGAGAATAGATTAAAGTAGATTAAAAGTTTTTTAATGCGTACTTTAAATCCATGAAAATGGATTGAATGGATTGAAATAGATTGGAGTTGATACTAGTTTAATATTCGAAAAAAAAAAAAAAAATTATATTTAAGGGTTACAAATTTCATTCCTGATCATTTATAATAATTATACCTGACATTAACTACTTCAAATTGATATTAAAAAACCTTAGTGAGATTCGAATCTGGAACCTCTGGATTATGAATCTTCTATGTTATTCGCTACACCACTTCTTCAATTGGTAAATGTGTTATTCATTCTCTACTTCAATTACAACCAGCTAAACTAGTAACGAAATTATATAGATATAATAAAAATATCATCATTGTTGCGCGATTCTGTCCAAGAATCGGCTTGTAGCCAAAACGGACATCGTTGCGCCACCTAAGTACGCGATCGCGCCGCACTCCGTTGTATCAAACTTCGCAGATTTCTCCCGGAATTAGTTACCAATCAAAGCCAACTGCGGCGCAGTTGTTCAAGATCCGGGAGAAGTCTGGGAAGATTTCCGGGAGTCTCAGTCTCTCACGTGCTACGATACCTTCGCCATCACGCGTGCCTCGCTCTCGGCAATCTGGTTTAAGTACACGTGTACGGCTCTTCAACGAAATCATTAAATGTGATTACACAGTAAATTAACTATCGCGTTTTCCTTTTATTCTGGTGTTCACCCACGATCCTGAACCTTCAGCTAGTGCTGCAATTACACAAAATTATTGCGTGTCGTGCACCAAGCCCACAATCATTAACCCGGCGTCATTGTGGTGCTGTTAAAATGTTACACGGATGTTGAGATGGATCATGATAACCCGAATATTTTTTTGGTCTCTTCTCGCAATGTCAATAATGGTTTTAAAAAGCTTCTTAGCTCCAGCTACAGAGCAGTTACTTGAAATCTACGAAGTATATAAGAAAATATAGATGTTTAAAAATATCTCGGGTCATTATGAGCCGAGCCACAATGACGCAGGATTAATCTTTTATTCCATCTAATTCGTTGATTATTTCAAAAAGGAGCAATGAATCTTTTATGTTAGAAGAAACTGGATTGGTAAAATAATGTGGATCTCGTTTGACCTGCTGAATAACGAGTTTAATTTCGTTATTCCTCAATGCTCTATTAATGTGAGCTAAATTCAATCTATTGTTACGTCCGGCGGACTCACGCGACTCTTTTCTTTCATAAAGATCTCGAATTCCTCGAAGCTCTAAAATTTTATATTCTTTCCTTTTTTATTTTTCATCTTAAAAC
>NW_017304438.1:4703-5591 GCF_001594115.1 Trachymyrmex septentrionalis | reverse complement strand
GAATCGTGTTTTCGATACCTTCCTCGCCGAACATGGGATCGCGAGAAGGCTATCGGTGCCCCATCATCCGGAACAGAACGGGACTGCCGAACGGAAAAACAGAACCCTGCTGGACACAGCGAGGTGTTTGCTGTTACAATCGGGACTCCCCGGATCTTTTTGGGCGGAAGCCGTCTCTACGGCAAACTATATTAGGAATAGAACTCCAAGTTCCAGCCTCGGGGGCAAAACCCCCTTTGAGATATGGACAGGAAGGAAACCAGACGTATCATATTTTTGCGAATTTGGTTGCAGGGCATTCTATTTGGACACGGAATCCAGCAAGGGGAAGTTCGACCCTCGGAGCAAACCAGCAATATTTTTGGGATACTCCGAATTGTCGAAGGGCTACAGGATGTGGTCGGTCAAGGAGAAGAAGGTCATCCTGTCGCGCAGCGTGACTTTTGTAAGTACTCCAGAGGATGAGCCGGCCGCACCCGAAAGCGTCTTCCCGAGGGATCCTCACCCGGAAACGGAGACAGAGGAACCCCCTTCCGAGATTAGGATGATCGAGGTCGACACGACGCCGCTCGTCGTCGACGCAATTGAACACGTGCCCGACGGATCCGAAGACCACGCAACCAACCACGATTCCAACAGCGACGAAGAGGTGCATCGATCTCAACGGAGAAGGGGCCCTGGGAGGCCTCGTATAATTCACACTGGACAGCGAGGACGACCCCGTCGTCAGCATCGGCCACCTCGAGAGGATGCAGGATTTGAGGGACCGGACTTAGCGAATCTGGCCGAAGTGCCGCTCAGGTCTGCCATGCACAGCGACGACGCAGAGCATTGGTTGAAGGCCATAGCTTCGGAGGTCGAGTCCATCCTCCAGCACGACACATGGAA
>NW_017304438.1:3681-4029 GCF_001594115.1 Trachymyrmex septentrionalis | reverse complement strand
CAGTCAATTCAACGAGAACTTCGGGAAGGAACACTGGGCAGCGGGGAAGCGTATCATCAGGTATCTGAAAGGAACCATTGACGTTGGAATCGAGTTCAAACCGAATCCTGAACGGATTTGTGGACTCCGATTGGGGAACCTGCCCTATAGACAGACGTTCATACACGGGGTACATCTTCCTCTTGAACGGAGGGCCCATTTCCTGGGATTCGAAGAAGCAAAGGACAGTGGCACTTTCTTCGACAGAGGCCGAGTATATGGCCCTGAGCGAAGTTACCAAGGAATCGATATACCTGAACAGTTTTCTAGTCGAGTTGGGATTCGGAAAACTGGCGAATGGGGTTGTAT
>NW_017304438.1:693-3581 GCF_001594115.1 Trachymyrmex septentrionalis | reverse complement strand
GTTCACCCCCTCAGCTCCGCATGCGCGCGGAGCTTGGACGTAACACTATCTTTACAATTATTACAGCTTAACGATGTATGACGCATCGAAGAGCAACTCTATTCCTAGATCGCACACGGCCTGTGAGAATAACTCATTTTTGAGTAACACATCAACTAGGAGCGAACTCTTGGGACTCCAGGAATAAAGCGTTTCTCACGACTGTTCTGTAATTAGGTCGAGACATGAATGACGGATATAATGACGTTATTATAAGAAAGTAAGTGAATAAATTGAATAGTATATGTGTATTATAATAATAAATTTTAAAATTATAAAACTGCTCATTATTACATATTTTAAGAGAATAAAGCACATAAAATATTATTTACTCTCTAATCTCAAAATAATATTTGCAACATTTTATTAATTATTATTATTTATTATTAATTATTACATATAAAAGTACTATTAAAATGCAATTTATTTACAGGGTACAAAATGACTTATTGTTGTGTACCCAATTCATCCAAAAAGAAATATTTGATGCATCGCTTGCTAAAAAATATAGAGAGAAAAAGGCAAAGGATAAAGAATAAAGACTTGATGTACATCCTTCAAAGGTCTATGATGTATACATGGTAAGCTTTATTTGTTGTCATTTGCAGTATTTACAATCTTTGTTAATATTGATTTTAAATATATTGATTTAAATATATGTATTTTTAGTTTAATCTTTTCGAACATTATGTGATTTTTGTAATAGAAGCTTATTTACGTCAAGATTTGAATTTCATCTTTGTTATAAATTGAAGGCCAAATAAAAGTCAAAAACATTTTTCAAATTGTCAGTTATAATATTATTGAAATTATTATTTATATTACATCTATTATTCCATTTCGGTTTCTTTTTCGCTCTCTTATCTTTTAATTTTGCTTTTGCAAAGAAGGCCAATTTCTATTAATTGTTTAGTTATTACATTTGTATGTGCTATTAACTACAGTCTTACTCTCAATTACATTTCCTCATTAACATTAATTTCATATTAATTTTAATATTAATATAAATTTTAAATATTGAGAGCTTATAATTACTATTTATTTTTTAAATTTTGTATTAATATTATTTATATTCAACAGATACATTTTGCACCAGAAATGTGGAAACGGCCAAGAATTGATGGCAAAAGAAAATTGAAAAATTGTGCAATTCCAACGATTTTTCCGTGAAAAATAGATACACATATTTGTTACGTCCAAATCCTTAAAATGAGGTTAATAAGATAAGAAAGGGAAATGGAGAGGATGTGGAAGGACGGCTAGACTCAATCTCACGGGTATACGCAGAGAGGCGAACACCTGTGAGTCATACGCACCTTTTCGATCCCGAAGTGACACGTAAAAATAATATTTAAAATTTCTAGAAAATGCGATTTAATCCATGAAATGTAATAATGCTGCCCGCAGTATTTACTACTTTAGACTATTCGGAAAGTCCTATTACGTCAGAGGATATGATAATAGAAAGAAAATATTAGAACATATGTTAAAAGAAATGTATTAAAAACAATATAAAATCGAAAAGCAAGAATCATTAGATTTTTTAATTGATATACCAGGAGCAGAAGAAATAAAACTCGTAGATGAAGAAAAAAATTACGTATGCAATGTAAAAGGAATTTTGTATGACGTCGATGATAATTCAGAAGAATATAAAAGAGAAGCAATTGAATATTGGAGAAGTTAAAACCAAGAACAATTAAAATCAAAGTAAAATCAAAGTTTAAAAAAGTAATTTAATTTTAACGTTTCAAATTTATCTTGAATCACTTAGATCGATTGCGAACAATAATCCGTATAATAAGGAAATATAAAATTTTGTACTATCTATCATTACTGTTATTAGTCAAATTAGGTTATTAGTTTAATTTCTAACGTATTATTGTACTGAAGAGGATCAAATCTTGACGAAACGTCTACCTATTGTTATGAATTATGTTTAAATAATAATATATAATTTATTTACATCCTTAGTCGTGGCTGTATGCTCTTTATTATTTTACCTTTCTAAATTTCTTAGCCACTTTCTAATAATTTAAAATTTAATAATTTAAGAAAGTAACTTCAGCAAGGCAATTGCGAAGATGGGAAAAGAATGTGGCTGTAGGTGGCAACAGAATGGGAAAGTTAAGACAAATTTCAACATATACATTGGATAAATTTATTAAAGCGATTCGTAGGGGAATAATTATCTATGATATCGATATTACACGATGGGCTTTACGGAGTATTCGTAATAATTATTCTCCAATAGTTTTTGTTGGTGAGATTGCGATTCACCCAAATCGATAGGTCGATATCGATCGCCATCTGCGCGATGGCGATCCCCCGTTTCCCGTACCGCTGTGCGGTACGCTCTCTTCGGTACGACACGCGGTCGTGAACACACGTATCTCAGTAGTCTCCTCCGTTACTCATTTAAAGCCTACTCTTTCCAGTCCGCGCTTACTTCGTATATTCGTCCGGCCTCAACAAGTTATGGGCCCAGACGCGCCCGGAAAAGTGAATTACGAGTGACAGTAAGAATAGATAGCCAATGTGAATTGGTATTGGCATCTCGAACGCGTGATAGTTCAGAGTGACTTGCAGAAATGAGTGCGACCGGTTTAACGCGCATCGAGGCGCTCAGTAAAGAAAACTACGATACGTAGAAACTGCAGATGCAGGCGGTGCTAGTTAAGAACGACGCGTGGGCGTACGTGAGCGGAATTCTCGTACGGCCGACACACGTGGCCGGAGAAGCAGTCGCGGCAAACGCCATGACGCAGTGGAAAATTAACGATAGCAAGGCCAAGTCGGACATCATACTTTCCATCTGTCCCAGCGAGCTGAAACAAATCAAGGGATGC
>NW_017304438.1:0-353 GCF_001594115.1 Trachymyrmex septentrionalis | reverse complement strand
CGAAAAACGAATGATAATGGAGAATAAATTTAAGTTAAAGGGTACAAATGTGTAGGTTAACATTCTTGCATTAAGCATCGACAGTCGGTAAAACAGTTCTCGAGCGTACCATCACGGAAGAGGTTGAAAATCGAACCGACGATCCTTAGTTAAGTTAGTTATGTACCAGAGCTCGCCGGATACACACATTATTAGAAGGAAGACTTCGATGTATAAAATCGCTTTTTGCACGTGAATAATATATACTTGTTTGGTTAATGTATTGTGCGTCAGTTCATTGATTAAATCCTACAATTGGGGGCTCAGCCGGGATTGGAATGAGCTAAAGAAATTGAAAAGAAAAACGACGATCG
>NW_017304437.1:0-768 GCF_001594115.1 Trachymyrmex septentrionalis | reverse complement strand
TTTTTTTGATCGATTTATTTTTATTTCTCAACATAGTCTCCTTTCAGCTCGATACACTTGATCCAACGATTCTCCAACTTTTTCAAGCCGTCCAAATAATATGATTTGTCCAACCCTTCAAAATAAACTTCTGTTTCGGCGATGAGTTGCTCTCTGGTGGTGAATCTTTTTCCTCCGAACCATTTCTTCAGGTTTGGAAGCAGGAAATAATCGCAGGGGACTAAATCTGGCGAATATGCTGAATGGGAAAGCAATTCGTAGCGGAATTCGTTGAATTTGGCCATCGGTGCCGAGCACGTGTGCCGGGACCGTGCATTGTTTTGATGGAAGAGCACTTTCTTCTTCGCCAAATGGGGATTTTTCTTTAATATGTTGTTGAAAGGTCCAATAAGGCTGCGTAGTAATCGTCAGTAATCGTTTGCTTTGACGGAAGATAATTGATATGAATTATACCGCGTGCAAAATTACCAATAACAAAATAAAAATACATATCATTCACTAAATATGTTGATAGTATCAAAAATAATCAAAAGAATTGCATAAAATTACGGTTTATAGATTCATATAGATTTCTCATTTCAAAATATGTTTGTGACGCTGGTGTCACCTTGTATGGAAGGCTCGCTCGCTAAGGCGACGTATAATAACGACGACTCTCTTGGTTGTATAAGTTAAATTTTATTATAGAGTTGAATCAAGATTTTTTCGAAGCGAGCGGTAGGCGATGCTCGTAATCCGATAATTGATGCGTTCGATTCGATGCGTGCA
>NW_017304436.1:0-473 GCF_001594115.1 Trachymyrmex septentrionalis | reverse complement strand
CTTCTTACGTAGCGCTGACGAAAAATTAATTCGTTGTATCTGTGAATATCTTTTTAATACACTCAAAGGTAACGTCTCGCTCGAATGGAGTGAAAAAAACCGGTTAACCAAATACAAAAAAGCTCTGCGCCGCGTCGTTGCAAAACGCGGTAATTGGAAGGATAGAAGAAAGCTGTTGGTGCAGCGAGGCGGATTTTTACCCTATATTATCAGACCTATATTATCGACCTTATTATCGCTAATTATTGAGAGGCATTATGGAAATACCTACGGTTTATCCGAGAAATGCGAAGATAGAAAGACGTACGTAACGAAAACGAAAATGCAGAAAACAACGCTACACGAGATGCCTCCGATGATAACGAGACGACGAACGATGACGTTTTTCACGATCTCACGCAAATATCCGATATACCACCGCTATTACATTCCAATAGTAACACAGATATTACAGCAAAAAATTTCGAAATTTC
>NW_017304435.1:0-214 GCF_001594115.1 Trachymyrmex septentrionalis | reverse complement strand
GAGTCGTCAAGTCCGCATTGACCGAATAACACTTCTTACAATCTTGCTCTAATATTCTTTTATTCCCAACACATTAAAATTGTATTTGAAATACAAAATACATTGAATGACCTCCTTGAAATACAAAATACATTTTGTATTGTAGTTGAAATACAATATTTAAAATACAATTTGTATCCAAATACAAGTATTTGAAATGTACCTAGACCTGTGT
>NW_017304434.1:0-4493 GCF_001594115.1 Trachymyrmex septentrionalis | reverse complement strand
CGAATAAAAAGGAAAGGGGTTTTGGTGAATGGATTTAAGAAGAAAAAGGGGGGGGTGCTATTAGTACAAGCTAGGATTATAAGGATTGAGGGAGAAAAGATCGAGGGGGACGAGGGACGCTACTGGCACCGAGAAAAGGCCGTCGGATCCTGGGATCCTCACGACGACCAAATCTTGGAGTGTGCCATGTACTCTAAGAGTTCCTGGGCGTCGTGGAAAAGATGGGGGAAGGGAGCAGCGGGAGAATAGCCATGGTGTAGGATCGAGGGAATGGTATCAATCTGAGGGGGTGATGGTGGATGCGGGGGGAAATTGGCAGAAGGAATAGGGGATGGATTCGAAATTGGGGAATAGGAAATTTCGAGGGGTGGAGATAGAGTAGTTATGGGGAATTGAATAAGGGGAATCGGTTCCGATACTGTCGGTTGGGTCTGGTGAGAAATCCGGGCGCGGGCGGCGAATCGGCGCGATCGGGCGGTTCTCGTCAGGCGGCGGCGACGAGGGGCGAATGGACGGGGTGAACGCACTAGAAAATTTATGTTTTTAATGGGTCCCCAAAGAGAGAGAAAAAAGGGGGGGAGACGTGAAGGGACTACTTAATGTAAATAATTGAAAGCTTACTGGTGATGTGGGGCCCAACCGCAGAGAAGGTGGCGTCGGATGTTGTAGGTTGAATGGACTTCCTCGATCAAGGCTGTTGATTTGGGGTGATTCCCGATGATAGAATTGGTTGCACTGATTCTATTAAACTTGGATAACGCGATCAACTCACTGACTTTATTTTAACTTTGATTAATTCGACCGACTCACTGTGCTTATCGGAACAAGTAAAATTCCGAAACTCCGGTTAGAGAAGAATTTGCTGTCTATCTGTTCTGCTAACTTTCTGTTCTGCTATCTATCTGACTATCTATCTGCCACGGGGGTTGCGGAATCGTGATTTTTATACTAATCGCCCCAGATTACTCAAATTTGGATTGGTGGAATAGGTTTCGTTAGCTAGGAGTAGGATTTTCTTTCGCTCTTAGATTGGTCAAGATTTTGGGGGAGGAAAGGATGTTGACAGGAATCGGTAGAGTGGGAAAGTGAAACTCGAAAATTTTATGACCCTAAGATTTATGGGGAAACGTACGTCTCGGGCGCCGAAAAGTCGCGGATGCATCGTCGCCACGGGACCACCCAGAATCTATCCCTGAACGTCGCGTGCCGTTTCTTAAATTTTATAATTACGAATTCGCGAGAATCGTTCGCGACTTGATCGTTAATCTTGGCGTTAATCAGTCTTACGCTTTCCATACATATTGATTTTTATCTCGGAGCGACATTCATGAGGAGATAACGGATTCTTAGTTTTTAAGATGAAAAATTAAAAAGGAAAGAATATAAAATTTTAGAGTTTCGAGGAATTCGAGATCTTTATGAAAAAAAAGAGTCGCGTGAGTCCGCCGGACGTAACAATATCTAAATTTTTATTCATTAACAAAATTTTTAAAGAATACCTTCAAAATCGGTTCTCAAACGTAAAATCTCCTTTGAGAATTATTTTTTTCAATAAACGTGAAGTTTTATATAAAATTTATACTTGTTATATTATCTTTTCCTACAATAAATAATCATACACTCGTAACCGTAACAAAAAAAAGAAATCTAAATTACAGTCACCGTTATCGATAAAAGAGCTTGGATTTTAGACTTTTCCGATTTCAAAACTGAAAAAAATCGAAAAAGATTGTTATTGGTAAAAGGACCGGAATTGGAATTGGATTCAGCCTCTGATCATGACCGAAAATGATATTTTGGTCCAAGTTCCTGGTTATAGATACATACCTGTTATAGGTACATACTATCCTATATAGTACTACAGTACTACTATTGTACAATACTATAATCATATTATTTCAATAATAATTTTAGAATATAAAATAGAAAGGATTATATGTCCAGTTTTATAGGCAAATTTGGGCTCGAATGAACAAACTCGAATAAAACATACCAAAATTTTTAAAATATCAAAGAAGAATAAAAAATTCCATAAGCCCAACTTTATAGGAAAGGTTCCTTGAGTACTAGAACTATTCAAAGTTCGCTATTATGTCCATGTACCACTAGTCTTATCCAATTTCTCTGCCCAGCAAACAAGAATAGATTGAAATGGATTAAAATAGATTCCGATTTTTAGAAATACGGATTCATGAAGGTTAAAATAAATCTTAAATTATTAGAAAGTGGTTAAGAAATTTACAAAGGTTAAATAATAAAGAGCATACAGCCACGACTAAGGATGTAAATAAATTATATATTATTTAAAAAACAATTTCATAACAATAAGTAGACGTTTCGGTCAAGATTTGACCATCTTCAGTACAATAAAATTGAAGAGTTAAACATTAAAACTAAATACACAAGTCAACTGATAAATGTAGTTATGATAGCTAGTAACAAAAATTATTATTTTTCCTTATGATACAGTATTAATCGCAATCGATCGAAGTAGATTAAAGTAACAGTTAATTGTTGTCGCGCTATATGAATAGAAAGAAATTAATTACAAAAGTTTTTTTCCTTCATAATACAATTAAGAATTCTTCATTTTAAAAAACGACGAGCCCCACACGAAGAGACACAAAATACCAAGTTCTATTGTAAAAACAAAAATTTTTTCAACAAGTAAATTAGTTATCGTCATATTTTTGTAAAAAACAATCAGATTAAGCAATATGTTCCTGTTTAGATTCAACCCCGAGAGTTATTTTAAAAAATTCTTTATCCTTTTGAAAAATCAACTGAACAAACTTACGTGTATCCTGGGATGCGAAGACTCCTCTGTATAACTGAAACTGTGACAATTTTATGTAAAGAGTGAATTTAAACTGCAATAATGCCAAAAGCCAAAACATGCTGGTCTATTTATATTAAGAAAAAGGAAAAAGGAAGGGTAAGAAAAGGGAAAGGAAGAGGAAGAGTTTAAAGTGGGGCTGAAAACTATTGTTCAAGGAGAGGGAGATAGAGATCTGGAAACCATTCCGTATCGCTTTGTTTATTTAAGCCATTTTTTTGCATCTTAATATAAATCATTTCAGATACTAATCTTTTATAATGAGAGCGTTCCGAATCTAATATTTTAGCGTTCGCCCAATCTATCGCGTGGTCTGTGTCAATCTGTGATTTGAGATGACAGAGTGAGAATTAATTAGTTTTTTTAAATCATTAATATGTTCTTTTAAACGCGTCTATAATTTCCTTTTCGTCTGACCAACGTACGAATAATCGCAGTCCTTACAATTAATTTGTATGTGGTATACCACATTCGAAAGTTCATCTTTTTTTATTTTATCTTTCTCCGTTTTTATAAACCTGTTCAAGTTGTTCATAGGTTTGTATACCAATTCAAATTGAAATTTATTAAGAGTTGTATTGAATTTCTCAGACGTTCTCTTTAAGTAAGGAATAGTGAAAAATTTTTTCTTTTCAGTAGAAATGTCTGTATTAGTATTAAAATTATGTTCATTAATAGTATCGAAATGCTTTTTTCTTGATAACGTTTTTATTCTATTATTTATTGTTTTAAACAAAAATTGTAAAGGATATCCATTACGAAGGAGAGTGTTAATTAGAAAATCGATGTTAATGTGATGGAATTTTGGATGGGAAAGAAATAGAATCTTGTCCAATAACCCAATCACGACACCTTTCTTGTGTATGGTAGGGTGATTGGAGAAGAAATTGAGAAATCTCCCAGAGTTAGTAGGCTTTTTGTACAAGTCGAAAATAATACTACCATTATCGTTCAACAGTTTTACACCTAAAAAGTTGATACCCCTGTTATCGCCATAATCGACAGTAAATTTTATGCGCTCGTGGTACGAATTGAAAGAATTTAAAATGTTGGTAATAAGATTAGTAGGAGCCGCAAGCACGATATCATCAACATAACGAAAATAAGAAGGTATATGCGTGGTGAGAGTATTAAAAATATTATTCTTCAAGTCTTGAATTATCAAGTCAGCCAAAATTGGTGATAGAAGTGATCCCATGGGCAAACCAAAAATCTGTTCGTAAAATTCGTCATTAAACTTGAAAAAGGTGGAATTCAAAATGATAGAGATGGCTCTTTTAAACTCTTGAAAGGGGATAGAAGTATTCTTCTCAATCAGGTCCCCAATCTGCTTAAAACACTCCTTAATGCCAAATCGTTCGTAATGGTGGAGTACATAGACGAGATGTTAAACAAAACCATTCAATACTCATTCCGCAAAGATAGACCATTAATTTTCTTAACTAACTCAAAGCTGTTTTTTATGTAACCGAAATTTTTTGGCTTTTGGCATTATTGCAGTTTAAATTCACTCTTTACCTAAAATTGTCAGTTTCAGTTATACAGAGGAGTCTTCGCACCCCAGAATACACATAAGTTTGTTCAGTTGGTTTTTTAAAAAGATAAAGAAGTTTTTAAAATAACTCTCGGGGTTGAATCTAAACAGGAGCATATTGCT
>NW_017304433.1:343-623 GCF_001594115.1 Trachymyrmex septentrionalis | reverse complement strand
AAAAATAATTAAACAAAAGATAAAAATAAACTTTAAATACATAAATAAGAGTACATACTAAAAAATGTTTTTACAATATATAAGAGTCAAGATTTCATATAAGAGATAGTATTTATCATATTTTATTTTGTCATACGCTGACAAGAATAATCAAAAAAATAATATATTTAATTCTAATCGGTCTTTACAATAGATATGACATATTTGCGTTATAATTATGGGGCAGTAAATAAAACTGAAATTATTTGAAGATTGCAAATAATACTGAACAAACAGTTAC
>NW_017304433.1:0-243 GCF_001594115.1 Trachymyrmex septentrionalis | reverse complement strand
TCATTCTCGATTTATGTTATTTTCGTAGTATAGCTCTCTTCTTTGTTTTACTCTTTCTTTTTAAATATGATCGTGTATTAACTGACATAAGAGAACATGTAGAAATATATGTACATATTATAAAGTTACATACAACGACTCATAGAACAGAATAAATGTAATACGTAATGTAACATTAACTAATTCAAAAGAAGGTATAGACGAAAATGACTTTTTAATAATACATAATGAAATAAATATAAT
>NW_017304432.1:0-980 GCF_001594115.1 Trachymyrmex septentrionalis | reverse complement strand
ATGGAACTACAGTAGTATTATTAAATTTTGTATTATAATGTGTGTGTGTGTTCATTCACGTTCTCTTGAAAAACGATATTCAATCACTAGTTGTTGATTAAACGGATGTTCACTTACTTATAATCAGTGGCGACAAGTATTGCTGAAGTCGGCACGCTTGACCTATGCGAAACTACAAAATTGTATTTCTACATATTCAACAGAGGAATCTAACCGTAAAACATGCGATATGTCGATTTTCCGTAAAAAAATATTTTTATATTACAGTTGTGCAAAATCGTATCTAACGTGGTTTTCGTCACAATTGCCGTACATCGACGTCTCACTAAGAAAAACTTATGCACTTTTATCTGTTAAACTTAAATCATCAAAAAATGCTTTACTATTATGTCATATAATCACTTACACATGTTGATAGTATTAATGAACTACAATTAAAACATCTATGACAATTATCAAACATATATCAAATCATCATTGAGCGCCTATCTTTTATAAATCTTTTATAAAATCTTTTATAAATAAAATTAATATTACCTATCGAATCACTGTCAAAAACATCTTTCGAATCAATGTCAAACATCTATCGAACCGTTATCGAACGTTTATCGCACCACTTTTAAACCTATACACAATAAGTTAGATACGATTTTGCATAAGTGTAATATAAAAAAAATAAAAATTTTTTTATATGAAAAATCAATATGTCACAATATGTTTTGCAGTTAGATTCTTCTTAAATATGTAGGTTATTGCGAAGAATGTTGCTAAGACCTCGGTAGTCTAAAGGCTTAGAACGCTTGCAAGAAATGCAAGAGATTCGAGTTCGACTCCCGGCCGAGGCAATATTTTTCGCAATAAGTTTATTACAGTTTTTTAAATTTGAGAAATTTGAGTCTAATATACAGTCAATTAAATTGAATTAATATTTCAGAAATAAATTGAGAGCCGATGAAATTATCGGATTCACACAATCAATC
>NW_017304431.1:0-229 GCF_001594115.1 Trachymyrmex septentrionalis | reverse complement strand
TTACAACTCAAAGCAGATAATTACTCGTCAAATGCTCGTTTACTTGTTTTTATTTTGCAAGATTAACGTCAAAATCATCGTTATTACTTTTATGAAATATGTTATCCAAATTTTGTTATAAGATCATGTTATGGATCCTTGTCGATTGTTGCAATGTAACTCACATATTAACACGAAATAAAATTGCATTGGAATGATATTACTGTAAAGAGAATAGTAAGATTATATT
>NW_017304430.1:306-513 GCF_001594115.1 Trachymyrmex septentrionalis | reverse complement strand
ATCACGACAGCTGTATTTGAAGATGATGCTATCGTGTACGTTAAAGGCCGCGAGGAACGAACGTGGCTGTGGAACTTGCTTCTGGACAATGAGCGAGAATGCATGTACATCGACACCTTGGATGCAGTTTACGAAGACATCGAATCTTTAACTAATCTTGATGTTACTAATACAATACTATGCGATGTGGACAACATGTTAAGAATT
>NW_017304430.1:0-206 GCF_001594115.1 Trachymyrmex septentrionalis | reverse complement strand
TGTGCGTTACAAAATGTATTAAGAACATATAATTGGTGGTTGCAAAAGAATTTTTAAATAAAAATATGTTAACGTATTTATTATATATTTCTTTTTTCCCTTCCTTTATAATACATGTACTCGTATAAACGTATATACATAAACGTATAGGTCTGTTCAACGAGGTCTGTTCAAAAAGTATCGCGAATTTTGAATTTCCGCGGGTT
>NW_017304429.1:1477-2437 GCF_001594115.1 Trachymyrmex septentrionalis | reverse complement strand
GTGACCTTGACCACACGTGACCATGACCACGTGACCTTGACCACTCGCGAATTTGACCACGTGACCTCGATCACACATGACCTTGACCACGTGACCTTGACCACACGTTACCTTTACCACTTGACCTTGCTCACACGTGACCTTGACCACACGTGACCTGGACCACGTGACCTTGACCACATGTGATCTTGACCACGTGAACTTGACCACACGTGACCTTGACCACTCGTGACCTTGACCACGTCACCTTGACCACACATGACCTTGACCACACGTGACCTTGACCACGTGACGTTGACCACACGTGACCTTGACCACGTGAACTTGACCACACGTGACCTTGAACACGTGACCTACACTACACGTGACCTTGACCGCGTGACCTTGATCACACGTGACCTTGACCAAACGTGACCTTGACCACGTGGCATTGACCACACGTGACCTTAACCACGTGACCTTGACAACACGTGCCTTTGATCACATGACCTTGACCGCGTGACCTTGACCACACGCGACCTTGACCACGTCACCTTGACCACACGTGACCTTGACCACACGTGACCTTGGCCACATGACGTTGACCACACGTGACCTTGACCACACGTGGCCTTGACACACGTGACCTTGACACACGTGACCTTGACCACGTGACCTGGACCACACGTGTCCTTGACCACGTGACCTTGACCACACGTGGCCTTGACCACGCGACCGTGATCACGTGACCTCGACCACACGTGAACAAGACCACTTGACCTTGACCACACGTGACCTTGACCACGTGACCTTGACCACGTAACCTTGACCAAGTGACTTTGACCACGTTACCTTGACCACACTTGACCTTGACGTCACGTGATATTGACCACGTGACCTTGAACACGTGACCTGGACCACACGTGACCTTGACCACGTGACCTTGACCACGTAACCTTGACCAAGTGACCTTGACCACGT
>NW_017304429.1:0-918 GCF_001594115.1 Trachymyrmex septentrionalis | reverse complement strand
GTGACCTTGACCACAAGGTAACCTTGACCACGTGTCCTTGACCTCACGTGACCTTGAACACACGTGACCTTGACCTCACGTGACTTTGACCACGTGACCTTGACCACACGTGACCTTGACCACGTGACCTTGACCACACGTGACCTTTACCACGTGAACTTGACCACGTGTCCTTGACCAAGTGACGTTGACCACGTGACCTTGACCACACATGACCTTGACCACACGTGACCTTGACCACGTGACCTTGACCACACGTGACATTGATCACGTGACCTTGACTACACGTCACCTTGACCACGTGACCTTGACCACACGTGACCTTGACCACACGAGACCTTGACCACGCGACCTTGACCACACGTGACAGTGACCACGTGACCTTGACCGCACGTGACCTTGACCGCACGTGACCTTGACCACGTGACCTTGACCACACGTGACCTTGACCACACGTGACCTTGACCACGTGACCTTGACCACACGTGATCTTGACCACGTGACCTTGAGCACACGTGACCTTAACCACGTGACCTTGAACAAGTGACCTTGACCACCTGACCTTGATTACACGTGATCTTGACCACACGTGACCTTGACCATGTGATCTTGACCACGTGACCTCGACCACGTGACCTTGACTACACGTGACCTTGACCACGTGACCTTGACCACTTGTGTCTAATGTTGTAAGTATAGTTACCTTGTAATAATACATAAATAAAAATTTAGGGAAAAGGAATGCAATCTAATCTAGATTATCTGTGTGCTCACTCAATACTTACTTATTAAACGGCATATACCAGGTGTAGAAGTATGAAACCGGATTTTCCCTATATGGCACTAGCTATCAGTTTAGGGACCGCAAGACCGCTTCTGCAGCGCCATCATCTCTCTCTAACAGCTGACGAAGATTTC
>NW_017304428.1:2483326-2520094 GCF_001594115.1 Trachymyrmex septentrionalis | reverse complement strand
AAAGAATAAAATATTAATATTAATTAAACATTTACCTTTGTTCAACTGCCTGTGTTCTAGGATTTTGACAATTTGTATTTTCATAATTACTCGCTGCCATATTTTCTACTGTTATGGATTGTGGAGTCATACATGTTATTATCTGCAATTTCTTCTAGAAATCTTGGTTCATTCGAAATGATTCTAAAATATAAAGATTGATATATTGATTGAATCTTTTAGTTAAGAACAAATTTGTTAGTTTCTACTTAATCAATTTTTGTTATCAAACGTTCACATTAAGATTAATATTATAAATTATATCAACTTTGACTTGAATGAAATTAAAAAGCAATTAGTACAAGCTTATAGGTTTAAAAACATTTTTTGATTTTTTACTATATGATTACAACATCGGTTATACTTACTGTAATAAACATAAATAATTAAAATAAGGGATATACTAAATTCTAAATTTTATTGAAAGTGTGTATTACATTAATAATTTAAGAAAAGTGAAAGATTAACATTTTAATCAAATAACAGTTACCATTGTTCATTTTCTCGATTTCCAGGAGCTTGCCTATTTAAATTATCATGATGTGAACTTGTACTTGCATTTTCATCGGCTATAGATTGCTGTGTCATTTTGTTCACGCTATTATCTTTAAATCGATTACGATATTCTATACATTCATCACTTTGTATGTGATGAATTAAGGCATCTGTTCCGTAAAATATGTCCTCTCCATAGTTATTGCAACATTTACACCATGCAGTAAAGTTTTCCTCATTAATTTCGAAATATTGCGATAGCGACTTATTTGTATTTTTTTCGTATATAGCGGCTTTTATTTCTTGAATGTGAAAATTTAGTAGATGTTCTTTTAGATTTAGTATATATGCTTGTTTAGAAATCCTTTTACAAAATTTACATTTTGATGTGTATAAATCTACTTTATCAAAATATCTCCATAACATGTGATTGTCGTTTTCCCATTCCAAGCGATCTTCTTCAGTCCATATTCTGTGCTTATGATATATATGTCCCTTTATCCTTTTTAAGCTCCGAGACGTCGAAGATTTATGAAAAATTTGGAAACAATCATTTATATTGCACCGGACAGTATTATTGTTTAATTTAAGAACATGTTTCCACACCCAATTGTCCGATATTTCTTGAGTTGCCATTATGTCCACACAGTATCACGATATGTCACTAAATACGAAATATCGATTACACTGAGAAAAATATTCAGGGAAAAGGTTAAAGTGAAATATGTTTGGCCTTATTAAAATATAAATATTTATTTGTTTGTTTTTATTTTCGTAACGGTGAAGTCATACAATTTCGTTTACATTTATTCGATTTTTCTAATCATTTAAATTGACATTAATATTAATATTTTGTCAACTTTAATAAACGCGAAAACAAACTTAACTGCTATATAAAGTTTATGTAATTTGAGTTAAAAGAGTTAATGGAAATGTTTTATTTTATAACAGATTTTGAATATTTTGTTTTTGAAAATTAATTATACTATTAAATTGTTTGTGTGTAGATACATGTGACAAATTAATTTTTTTCTCAACTGTAGAATTAAATATAATATTTTCTACGCCATATAATATATTCATTTTAATACGCATTTAGTATAGATATTACCTTTCTTTCTCTCTTGTCCTCTCTCTCTCTCTCTCTCTCTCTCTCTCTCTCTCTCTCCGTCTCACTTTTTTTTTCTTCTCTTTCTTTCTCTATGTCTTCTTCTTTTCATATAAGTTATACATAATGTTTAAATAATGAGGATATGAATAAAAAGTAGGGGTTGCAATGTTCTTTGATAAAAATAAATAAAGACTTGAACTTTGTGAATTTATTTAATTCCAGTATAAATAGATAAATTAGATAGGACAAACGTGCTTTTAACACCGGTTTCAGTTCAAACTCATAGTTTGATAATAAGCCTAAGAAAGTTAGGGAAATAGAAGTTGAGGCAAAGATGTTCTTGACTGAGAATACTTGTCACATATGCAATATATTAACGTTTACGGCGTTTTTGAGTAATAATGCACGTTCGACTCATCTGTATAAGATTCTTCGGACGCATTGGTGCGGCAGAAAAATATGTCGAAAGCGTCATCAAATATACTGCATGTGATATTAATTCGCAGACGAGAGCGTCTGCTCAAGTGTACTCGTCACATAAATCGGATTTTCGATAAAACGTCTCATTCATGATTGATTTAAAGAAAACATCATTATATAAACTATTTTTAAACTAATTCATATGATAATGATGTACAAAAAAGTTTCATATAATATATAAGAACATAGCAAAATATACATATTATAAATTAGATATTTAAAAAGAAAACTGCAGTCATGAAACATATTAACTTTGATAAATATTAGTAAATAAGTCTCTAATAATTTAGGAACAAAACATACGTTTTAATTATACCTAAGTATAGGCTAATTTTTATGATAATATGTATAAAATAATAAAAATATAGAATATTAAAATTAAATTAAAAAAATTTAAAGGCAATTAAAATTAAAACGATTGCAAAATTAAATATAGTACATAGGAACGGTTCGTTAAAATAGTGTAAAAGTAACGAGAACGATAAGAAACTATGGAAAAAGCTATAGACGACGTATTAAAATTAAAATATCTAACTATTATTATCAATTGGAATAGTAAAATTAAGTGAAATCTAAATATAGTGTGATGTGAAAAACTTAATAATTAATTTTTTGATCGAAGCTCAGAATCACGTTAAGTTCAATTTTTGAGAGAATAATCTACAAATAGATAAAATGTTAGGGATGTAGAAATCAAAGATTTAAAATAGTCGATTTTACACACAAAAATAAAATGAAAAAATTTATATAATTTGAACAACTGAATTAAGTTGACAATAACGATTTGTAATAATTTCAATATTATTATCCGCAATCTTATTGCATGTTTATTATTCTATTACATGCATAAAATTTGTAACTTTATTTATGTAATCTATCTGCACAGGTTACACATAAGACGACATACATGATATACAAATGAATTAAAACACTGATACTAAAGAAAAATCAAATATTTACGATACTATTGGTAAGCAGTTATTAACAATTAGTAAGAAACATATTAATAAGCTGTGTTTTTAAATGTATTTACAGTTAATGCTATGATAATTATAAAATTGCTTTACAACTCAAAAAGCAGGTAATTACTCATCAAATGATCGTTTATTTCTTTTTATCTTGCAAGATTCACGTCAAAATCATCGTTATTACTTTTATGAAATATTGTATCCAAATTTTGTTATAAGATCTGGATCCTTGTCGATTGTTGTAGTATGACTCACATATTAACACAGAATAAGATTGCATTGGAAAGATATTACTGTAAACAGAATAATGAGATTATATTCTTGACATTTATGCATATTACTAGACTATTAACTCAACCATAGAAACTTTGTTAGTTTTAGTTCTTAAAAAGAATATTTAATTACTATTTAAATTTTTTAATACTCGCGCAACTATATGTGTTAAATAATTTATCAGTCACTGAATATTTCAATACAAGTTACAGCGTATTGGAATTAATAGATCTTAACATAGATTTTTAGAAATAATTTTGTTTAATTTTGAAATTAATAATACATAAATATTGTGAGATAGTTAGCTCAAATTTATATAATCCATACTCGTATTTTTATAGTTTTAATTAAATGTTCAATTTTGATATACTTGTATATAATAGAATACATTAATAACTCTAAAAGAATAAAACAAATTAATATTAATAACATTTATTTACCTTTATTGATCTTGATTATGAGAAGCTTGTCGTATAGCAATTCGTATAGTCGTAATAAGAACTTATTCCTGCAGTTTTGTCAGTTATAGACGGTATCATTCCATCTATTAAAATATCTTTAAAACTTGAAATAGATTGGTTTTATATATATTATTTACATTAGTTAATAATAATTATAATAAAAATATACATAAATTAAATATTTGTTTTAAATTTACACACACATAAAGAGACTATTTTTGAATTATATATAATACAATATTATAACAACTAAAAAGTATAAAAGATTTTAGTATTGGTAACATTTATTTTTACTGATCTTCTAGGTTTTCAGAAATTTGCCAATTTCTATTCTCTCTCTCTCTCTCTCTCTCTCTCATGATAAGAATTTATTAAACCACAATTTTATTCAATCATGTATTCTCGTATAAATCTCTTTACTCCATTATTTCTAGAATCCACTTCATTATCTCCACATTTAATACCATTAAAATAGTCTTCATATTTTTCATTTACTTGATTTTTTTCAAAACTTGATGTAGATTTAAGATATATTATTCAATTTGATCAATCATGATATTAAAAGTATATACATACGTCAAATACATAATAAATATAATAATATTTAAAAATTTGTAAAGTTTTTCTCTAAATATAAAATATTCAATTTTGATATTATGTATTGTTACATATAACAGATCAAAGTAATAACAGAAAAAAGAATAAAACATTAATATTAATTAAACATTTACCTTTGTTCAACTGCTTGTGTTCCAGGATTTTGTGTTCCAGGACAATTTGTATTTTCATAATTATTCACTGCCATATTTTCGAGCACTCAAGGAAAAACGCGCCCACTACTACTCCAGACACGACAAAGTTATTCTGCTGCATGATAATGCTCGTCCACATGTGGCGGCGCCGGTCAAAATTTACTTGGAAACACTCAATTGGGAAGTTTTACCCCACCCGCCGTATTCACCAGACATTGCTCCTTCTGATTACTACCTGTTTCGATCGATGGCGCATGGCCTGTCTGAGCAACACTTCACATCATATGAAGATACCAAAAATTGAATCGATTCGTGGATAGCTTCAAAAGATGAAGCGTTTTTTCGACGCGGTATCCGTATGCTGCCAGAAAGATGGGAAAAAGTAATGGCTAGCGATGGACAATACTTCGAATAAAACATTAGGTACCGTTCTTTCACAATAAATGCCCAATTTTTGATAAAAAACTGCAGAAACTTATTTATACTTCTAATATTTATTATATATATTATAAAGATGTACGTGAACACGCCATTGTTTTAGTTAAGATCTCGAAAATTATTACTTTTCTTATTTATTCAAATAATAATTAACTTGATAAGTGAATTAACGACTTATAAAGTTTTAACGCTATGTAATGTAAAATCGTACGATTAAGAATACAACAGTATATGATAAATGGTACAGGACGTAAATACAATCTTATAAATTTCTTTCTTCGATGTCCGCAATACGTGCAGTTTTGCGAAATAATTAGACGAGAGATTACGACGCGAATAATCACTTTCGTGGATTATATACTTAAAGGACAATAAAAAAAAAAACAAATTAAAATGTTGTAGCAGTTGAAATTTTTAGCTCAGGATATTATTCGCCACACTGATGGTACGGTTCGCGTACGAATTAAATAAGAAAATGGGGAATAATTAATATTGCAAAATTCGATAAGTACCACCGACCGGGAGGACAGGTACTCGAAAAAGAGAGAGCGAGAGAAAAATAATATATTAGAAGCGCGCGGCTACCGGGGCCTGATCTTGGCTACGACGCCTCAGGGGCATCGGGAATGGTATTCGGCGTATGAGAAGCAGGTAGGTGCGCATCATTCGACGGAGGTATCATCAGCCGGTAGACAAGCTAGTGTACGAACGACCTTCGTTATATACCAGGTGCATTCGCGTACTCGTCCCACGCGGACAAGCATTGATAGTGACACGAGCACGCGAGAAAGATGAGAGAGGTGCAGCATAGCGAAATCTCGCAGTTACGAACACGGAAATCATATTCGCGTACTAATGCCAATACCTTTTTGTTGTATCTTTTTATTTAAATTATATTTCGATCGATGTAATATTCCGACAGATTTTTATTTAACGAACTTTTTTAAAAGAAGAAAAATGAGATTTCCTTTTTTGTTAACTTTTCAAACATTGTCAGCGTCGAACTCAACGATTATACACAAATATCTTACTATGACAGATGACATTCTCCCTTGAGGCATACGAGGAGAAAGCGCGAGATTTTCGATAAATAAATCCGGAAACGATGAGACCGGGGCGAATGAAAACGATGGTAGAAATTAGCCCGAAAGAAATTACAGCATCGAAGGGCTCGGGAGTCGTTAAAGAGAAAAAGGCCCTACAGTTAGAGGGACGAGACGGAAGAGGCAGATTCGGCGAGATACCAAAGGGAGGTCGCGAAAAACGAAAGGGAGGTCGACGGAACGAGGGTGAAGAGGGGCAGACTTACGCTGATAAACACGTGTAGCTTTTAGCGAGGCATCCTAAAGATTGTATCTGCCGTAAAATATGCCCCCAGGAGACAATATTAACTGCTTCGTGCTTCTGCAGCTATCTTTGCCCTTCGCACGCGCTTGCCCCTCGTCTCTTCTCGCGCTCCCTGTTGGACCGCGTTGCTTTGCCAGCCGAAAAGGAACCACCCTAATAAACTGCGTATGCTTGCAACAACGCGCAATATCCTACCAAATGCTTCTCGTCGGCCATTCTCTCGCAGCGAAGCGCCCGGCGTTGAGTTATCGCCCGTCCGAATCCTTCGCGGCAACTCACCGGTAATTAAGCGCATTTAATTATTATTATTTCTTACACGCGGGTGGCGAATCCGCGTCCGCTTTACGGGCTCGCGCATGCCTTTGATCTTCCTTTGCCAAGACGAACGTGGGTAACTTTGATTCAAAGATACGCGCGTTGCAAGAATATATGAATGGGTATGTGGATGTCACAGAATACCTGAGTATAAAGGACATCCTTCAAACGACATGCTTAAAAAAGAATTGTTTTAATTCAGAAAAATGACGATGACGGTTCCTCCTTTACACAATGACAATATCTATATAATTATAAAGTCATTAAAAATTACTGATAATATCGATGTAAAACTTAAGCATTTTCGATTTACCGAGCTTTATTTTTTTTACGGTATGATGCTTATTTGTGTGAATTAGTATGTAGATATTATCTATGCATATAAGAATATTGCAACAGGTTAAAGATGGCCATTTAAAGTTTCCTTATCGTCAACCGTTGACATACCTTGAAGCATGAGGCGTGTGATAATCCACAAGAGAAAAAGAAAGGCTGAGACGAGGCAGCATCAAAAGAGCGCATCACGAGATAAGAACCGCTGCCACACACTGGAATAAGAAGTTAACCCGACAGCGGTGTACCAATGTCTCATGCCGATTCTTACCGGCGATTACTCCAAAGAGAGACCTTATCGGCTTTGCGACTTCTCATTTCTTAACAAAGTTGTTACTGAAAGAGGACAGCTCGCTTAACATCATTTTCTCATAATAGGAGAGTAAATTCATGCAAGATGTTAAATAAGATAAACTTATCCAAACGTTCAACTTTTTATCAAAAGGATACAGCATTGCAAAAAAAAAAAACAATTTACAAAATTAATTAAAAGCAGGAAAAAGAGGGTATACATCTAATAAATAGATGGACTTCTTCCAATGTAAATAATAATAATAAACTGTCTATTGAATCATAATAAAATATATCTATCTAATCGTAAAATATATCTAGTTAAACATCAATCGAAAATGTTTTTCGATAAAAAATTAAAATCGGAGAGAATTTTCGAATTCAATCGACGAAAACAAATCCCACACTATCCTAAGAAGCAACATTGCATTAATAAAAGCGTATCAACGGTTCATCTATGGCATCTCCGGTACGTACCGATGAATTACGGACTCGTCCTCTTTTACTAATGTCATTACAAGACGTTGCCATAAGTTCCTCTCCAGCCATTCCCGGAGAATGCCAACCGATTATGCATCCTGATACCGGGCTCGGTAGCACGGAGCCGTAGGACTCTCTGGCCCCAAAAGTATTCGTCGTCCAGCACGAGTGGCCGGTGAAGTGAAAAATAATCGCGGCGAAATCGCCACCTCGAACAAACAAGGATCAGGACCTTAACGGCCTTTAACCGTTACGATGCGATTTTTTGCGCCTTGAGAACAGCGATTCGCGCGTTTTACTGCCCACCAGTCGCGTAACTTTCTCGTTCGGAAAGTCCAATATTGCTGGAACTTGCTGTTGTGTCCACACAACAGCATCATATCAATGGGGTCGTAAGAGTGGGAACTAACCAGTCTTAAGTTAGTTAAGTATAGAATCATGTAACCATCTAAATTAATAGACACTTCCAAAAGATTGCCTCTTTCGTATAACACAAAATTAACACGTAGGATGTATACCGTAGGAATCTAATTACAATAGCTGGGCGGTTAGAAGTGAAATCTATATCTTTACTTTTTCTTCCTGTAGTTGTTGGAAATTAATATGTAGAAGACGAAATCATATAGGACGATGGAGTGATTTGGAAATAGCAAATCTTATATTTCTACTAACTGCACGAAGCAGGCAATTTCTAGACGCGGTTAAAGAGAGAATCGTTCAATGGCTGTGAAGGTACGAGTTAAGGTTTATCCTTCGCTTTTTATATCGTCGATTCATCTTCGAGTAGCAGGTGGAGGCGTATACTAAGTTCACGCGCATGCAACACATTTAAAGTGGATGAGAAGGAAAAGAAGATGGAAGAAGAGGAGGTTGAAAATAAAAAACTGACAGGAAGAAGTGGAAGAAAACAAGCGAAGAGAAGGAGGAAGGAGCAAGAAAGAAGGATAGCGCAAAGCAGAAGAGAAATAAACAGAAAATAAAGGAAAGAAAAAAAGATTTATAAATGCAGTCACACATAGTGTAAAATAATACTATCGGATGTCCGAGGTTAATCGGTATGGATCTTTATATGTTCTTAATAAAAGCCGAGAATATCAAATAAGAGAAATGTGTTTAAAAAAGTAAAAATATTTAATGAATAATATATATTAGTAGTTAGAAAGGTCAAAAAACACGAGCAACGTTTATTAGATCTTTAAAAATAAACTAGTTTATTACAATGTACATTAAGAATTAAACTAGATTTTTATCTATAAATTAATCGGAAATGTTTCGATTGTAATGAAATTATATAAAATTGATGAATCTTTACCGTCATCCTGTTGTCAAGTAAAGTTTAACTATTTGGACAAAATAGTTAAATCTCACTTGACAATAAGATGACGTTAAATATCCAATGTTATATAATTTCATTTGTAATATTAAATGTATTGTGTTTAACTTACGATATGACTTCATGTTTTTAATATGTTATATCTTTCTTTCCAATGTTTAATTATTTTTTGTAAGTGGACTGTGTGTGAAGAAGACTTAATACAATCGATATGTTTCCAATTAATTTATAGACAAACAACTAGTTTAATTTTTAATATATGTTCTTAATGTATTAAACTAGTTTATTTTTAAAGATTCAATAAACATTATTCGTGTTTTTTGACTTTTCTAACTATTAATTTTTGCTTAGCAATCTCGAGCTGGATATTTTTAAATAATATATATTTTCTAAAATAAAATTCTCGGCTTATTAAAGATCTATCACAAGATAAAATATAGCGATGTTCTCGAGATAGATTGAAGCAATCTTCTATCTTTCGAATCGATACAAGTAGTCAATGTGGTAGTTCGAGATTGCTTTCATTGAAGAGACATCATAGGTGTCATTAACAGTTTCACAGCTTAAGGTATAAGCAACATCCACTTTTACGCTATCCACGCTCGCTTTTCATCTATCTTACATTGTGCAACAAGGAAACAGTAGTATCATAAATATCTTCAATAGTTTAAAGCGATCGAGTAGATATCCCGCTGTGACGAGCTACACAGCGACAAGAAACATCAAATTTTCGAAATAGATCATAAATTGCGACGTAAACAATAAGAAGTAAGAAGTAAGCACTAACGACTCTCGGACGATGACTTTTTTTTATCTCCAAAGGTTATAAATCCTGACGATGATATTTTTCAAGGAAATAGATTATATTATATTTTCTCAGTTAAGACAAAACCTATTTTCTACTAAACCGTTACGACAACAATATAATGTCAGTGCAATAAAAGTATCACAATTTGTTTGAAATCAGTGCAATAATTAATATAAAAATAATATTGGTAATATATACATTGAATTATATAAAATATTTATTAATATAGTTACTAATAAACTTTGTTAATAAAATATATCGACATAATTATATTTATTGCGTTCTATCTATTGTATGTAATTTTAAACCACAGCGTGACTACATCATCGTTACTTTTTTTTATTGCTACCTAGATAATAATGCGTGATTTTACATTTCTGTCATTTCCCATATTAGCGTCTTATCTGTTCTCTATGTGATTAATTAGTATTGTGATTTTTCACTATCGGCAACATTTTCGCTATCGTAAGTGTTGATATATTCTGCAATTGCTCTATACCACTTGAGCTTTATCTGCAATTAAAATTAATAGGTTTGCACGACAGTATCATCTTCTCATTATCAAAAGATTCTGTAATCAGTTATTAACATAATAAATAACTTTTCTATGTAAACGAATAGTAATATAAAATAATTTTATAACGTAAATATAATATAATACATATAATAATATAAAATATACGTAACATTTTATAATATTTTTCACAATATAATTTTTGTTCTTCACAAAAAAAATTGTGTTTATATATTTCTTGTATATTTTGTAATAAATTAAATTATATTTTTAAAATATTAAAATTGATTTTTTCTTTTTATTTTTAAGCAAAATAATTGGAGAATATACATAAATATATAAGTATAACTTCTTGATTTATTTATTTAAAAAATCTCATTATTTATTAATTATCTATACTTTAACGCTTCATCATGATATTCCTTAAAAAATATGATCTTCACTCAACAATTAATTTCAGATTGATAGTCGCAATATATAATTACGTTAACTGAAATAAATGTGTACGTATAATTGTGAAATACGGATACTATTTACGTTTGCTCGAATTCATTCGATGTTCTTATCCGTCGCTCTATCAACTTTAGATGTGTATAGGCAAGGTAAAAGAGGCAAGGCAGCTGCCTTCGAAGATGCGTCGTGACTCCTGTAGGTGCAGCAACTCTCATTCGGATCCGGAGAAACGAGAAGTCCCAGGAAATCACGGTTATACCGGCGATTAAAGTCGATGCCACGCGTAGCAACATGTAGCAAAACGCAACGAACGAAAGTGATTGCGGAAGTGTTGAAGAACATGTCGTAACGTGATCTTTAATCTTCTCGAGAACGTAATCTTTAACACAATCTCCATTAATAATCATCACGCGGAATTTTCACAATGGTACGTAATAATGAAACGTGCTATTTTATCTGTAATTTTTATAGACAATTACAAGAATTAATGTGCATTTGCATTATTATAAACAGAGAAAAGTTTAAAGAGACATCATTAATTCGACGCATAAAATATGTGGTCAAAAACAAAAGTCACAAGCGAACTCCTTGAAGAAATAATCTCTATAGAGAAATGTATTTGCGAATATTTTTTTTACGTTATTATATCATAATTTAATCCTTTCAGAATACTTTTTTATACATGAACGAATGCATAAGAGACCCCCTTTAATTCGTTGTAATTTTGCGAGTTACAGGAAGCTTTTCCGTTCACGCAAGCTGTCACGCTCGTGTTGATTTACAGGATCTTAGGTAGTGTATCGTGTAAAAATCAAGATGATTGAGTCCAATTATTCTAGTGGTCTAATTATGGTTATAGGAGGTGCTTTATACTGAAACACTTATTCCACAGCTATAAAACATTATTGATGTACTACCATTGCTATATTGTACAAGTATCGATTTACAATTGAAAAACGAATTAATTCTGCAATTTTCACGCCGTATTAATAAATATCTTATCATAATTTATATGTACATAAAGCCGTGTTCCTACCATGTACCTGCCATGGTTTTATTACCGTGGCAGCTCTTTCATCGCTTTGTAATTTTATTGTACATAAAAAAAAAAGCCATTTTTATCGCATCCAAGTGTCTTCGATCGTAAGCCGTTGTCTTTAAAGGCCTTGGTCATTTCTTCACGCGTCAACCTCACGACTTACCCGAGATCTTAGAAAAGAGAACTCGCATGAGAACCACGATGATTGGACCCAATTACAGGTGGCGCGGGCGTGCTCAGGACGTTCTTGTGTGTCCCCGCGTTGAGCCGCGTTCAACCATCCTGTCCTCTCTTCTCGCTCTCCATCCACCCTCCCCCACGTTTCCCCTTTCCCGTCCACGGGAGTCGGCACAAGATCCGCCTATGTTGTGTACAAGCCTGCGTGTTTCTTGGCAGGTGTATACACGCATTTTCCTCCTTCCTTCCCCTCCACGCCGCTCTCCGTAACACAGCCGCCACTCTCGTTCGCGTCTCTCTCTCCACCCGCCCGCACCGAAAGGAAATTAAACCCCACTTAACTCGCTGATTATCGTTGTCACGTACGACCGTCGTGTTACGCGGCGGCGAGCGCTCGTGGAACGAACCGCGTGCTCGCTCTCGCTTTCTCTCTTTTTCTCTTTCAAACGCGACGCAAAAACCCCGCCCGGAGAGAAGGGATGCGAAAAAAATGAGAGAGAAACGCGCTGGTGGGGAAGGCCAGGTAGGTTCGCCTGTTCCAGAGCGGAGAACGAGCAGTGAGGAGATGACCGAAGTCTCGCTCCCCGTGTGTGCAATTGAATTTCAATTTCGCGCTCGACATCGACGCGGTGCCGCAGTAATCTTGAGATCAATGCGTACGGCGAAAAGCTCTGAGCTCCTAATGGTATTGATACTATCTCTCACTCTGCGACAGCTATCTCGCATAATAATCTCTAATTGCAAAGACATTCAACAGTTGTTGAAAAGAAATTATTAATATAATAGGAAAACGTGTGATTTCCTAATAAATTTAAATCTCTACATGGAAAGAACGATTTTGCTGGAGTATCTAAAAATTTAGCTAGATATAAAGATCTGAAAATAAATGCGTTAGATCATCCAAATAACTAGTATGTAAGACGATCAAACAACAATGGACAATACTACGAAAAGTTTTCATCTCCTGTTTGAGCGTCGTATATATAATTATTTTGATAGTCTAATAAAATTCTTTTCAGATCTGTACCTACTTAAATTTGTAGATAACTTTAGCAAAACTATCCCTTTCGTGTATATCCAGTGAATTATCATTGGATAAACGGATACCAAAGTATAATTCACTACCGCACGCGTCAGAATTCTTTTCATACGAGAAAAAAGGGCTTGGAAATTATTACTTAAAGATTACATTACAACTGTATAGGCACACGTTTATCGAGTTCGTTATAGAAGAGGTCTATCATCAATTCACGTCGTATGCCGCAGATTAATGTTGCGGTGGATATTTCACACAGCAAAGAATTATATAAAATATTGCGCAAATGTTACATTACAAGTCCGCTTGCAGAAGCGTGTAGGATTAAATTATGAACGCATGCAAAATTATCCAGGTAGCCCGCAAATTAGATATCGGATATTCAGTGGAACTATTTGAGGTTGTGGCGTGTAAATTATATCGTATTCCGCGTATGGGCGTTTTCTTGTTCCGGTACGTGTCCATTGCCCGAACGTGCTCCGCGCGTAGACAACGTCCGGCGGTAAATGCGCCAATTACCGCCGGATAAGTCGACACACGCTAGAATTGAAATTCAACTTTATAGAAAGGAAGACAGATTGCGGGGTTTCAGCCACGAGGTCACGTCTCTCGGCCTGCGCCCGGCTTCGACTCCGCCGCTTCGAAGGCTGTTCCATCGCCGTTTGGCCACGGCTAACGAGATGTGACAGGATAATTTTATATTCAAGAGAAAAAAATGCAATTTAAAAACGACGCGGCAAAAGTACGCACAACATCCGCATTTTCATTGTCCGTCTTCCTCTTTCCCTTGGACGAGTCGACGGAGATCTCTCCACGAGCCTTCTATATTCAATCATTTATTCTGTACATGAATAAGTTTGGAAATTAAAGTTATTCATTTTAATAAAGGAGTTGATAATCGACGGTACACGGCGAACAAAGGGACAGATGAAGAGAGAGAGAGAGAGAGAGAGAGAGAGAGGGGGGGGGAGAGTATATCAAGTAGATTTCGCCATAATGAATTCCACCCTCAATGGGTAATCATGGGTCTCGCTCGATTATCCGTCTCTCCGTCGCGATAGAGCGGTAAGAGAGGCGGGGAAGAGAGGGAGAGAAAGTAGAGGAACGACCGAAGGGTAGCACTGGTGGTTCGGGACCCCGATGGAGTAGCACTTAGGGCCCTCTATACGTGCCTCGGATGATACCCTACAAGAAGGAACGGCGGCACTCGACGCTGCCGGCGTGGTAATGTTTTAGTGCACGGAGGCGGAGGCGTGCTCTGGTAGTTAGGTTCGCCTTCACCGACCGTCGTGTTACCCCGCTGTATATATTCCGTCGTCGAGGCTGGATGCTGCCGCCGCTGTTGTTGCTGCTGCTGCTGCTGCTGCTGTTGTTGCTGGTGCTGCTGATGCCAGTGTGGTGCATCGAGGGGGGCAACGTGCACGCTATCATTAGGAGGAGCAAGAACGAGAGAAAGAAGGTAGAAGGATGGATGAGATGGACGTACCCCTCCTCCATCTTCCGCTCTTCCTTTATCTCTCCACTTTCTCTCTCTCTCTCTCTCTCTCTCTCTCTCTCTCTCTCTCCTTCCTTCGTTCGCTTCGAATCTCGATTCCCCTTTCGAGTCTTGTGTTCCACCGGAGAACGGGAGGGAACGTCGGTAGCCAAGTCGCGCCTTAGGCTACGGCTCTCTTATATGTAGAGCAATTCTCTCCTCCCCCGCCTGTGCTCTTCCCTTCATCTCGTCCTTCGTGAATCGTTCTTATTTCTTCAACCCGGTCCTTCCCTGAGGCTTCGGTGCACCTCTTCGCCGGCGTTTACGCGAGGCTGCTCGTAACGGAATCCCCTTCAAAATAGCAAAATGTTCCGCTGTTTTGAATTGTCGAATTTGGAGTGGAAGATTTTCTTCAAGAACTGAATTGATATTATTTCTCGGTCAGTTATACATCTGTATTGTTCTCTTTTAATTATTCAAGTATACTTATTTTTTTTTTATACGTATCATAATAAATATCAGAAGACGAATATGTAACTAATTGTTTTCTAACGAACAAGGAAAGCCTTCGCATGTATCTATAATAATTACTATTAGAGATATGAGACTTTATGTACGAGCTAACAAAGCGTCAAAGGTTTCTTCGATATACACGAGTCCTATAAAACCTTTTATTGGCGTCCAGCAAAATCCAGATGTAATGTACCGCCCGTTCGATCGGAAACGTGCCGCCGCGACGCATCACGAAAATAGTAAAACCGAGATAACATCAGCGGATTGACGCCGGCACGAAGAAGCAGATATCCCGTTTTAAAGCGTCATTTGCATATTGTACGCCTCGAGGCGGCGCGTTTTTGGTTGCTCCGGTAACGGTGGCCTGCCACTTTCCACTTGGCTATTTCGTTCTCCTCGTCCCTCTCGGTGCGGCTCCTGCCTTTCTTCTTTTCACTTCCCCACCTTCTTTCGAGCGAGTGTATACGTATGTACGTCTCCACGAAGAGAGGATTATTCCTCATCACCGATCCCCCTACAGCGAGCGATCTGCAGGGATCGCAGAGAGCTCGGTTCAGAGACTCGCTCGATCATTCTCGATCACGCATACTGGATCGCCGCCGCTCATTCTGCCTCTCCCGATCACCCGAGGGCGATCCTCGGTCATTCACGCGATTTCCATTCATCCGGCGAGAGGTCTACTCATGCGCCAAGAAATCTTGAGAAACTGAGTACTATTACGTAGTTCTGATCACGAATACACAAGTTGCTTTGTAATTTTATAGCAAATTTTAGAAGCGTAAAACTTGTATAAACTCTATATCTTTTCCTAAAAATTATGATTAAAGAGTTTATAATTGAAAAACAAATTCATTACTATGTTATATCCTGTAAAATATATCTCACTACATTTATAATGGTTTATAATGGTCTGTAATTAAAATATGTTTCAATTGTATATTTTAGAAAAAAGATCATCAAGACTGATTTAAATCTTATATATATTACGTATATCTAACACATGTTTTTTAAGACATATTCACATTTCGGATTTGTCGTCATATTTTTACAGGCTGGAACAAACATTAAAAATATCATCTCTGAATTCGTAAGAGTACACATCTTGTAAAGTGCTTCCAAATGTTATCTCCAGAACATTAGTCTTATTCTTTTAGTTTTTGCCGTTGGTTGATGGAGGTTTAAACGTTGAAACGCGAGCGGAAGACCGACGCAAGAAAAATCGGCCGTCTCTTAACGACCGTCAACCCCTCTCGATGTCGAAAACGTATGAGCGGGCGTGGCGCGAGGCAATTTGGGGAAAACATAATTTAGCGGGCGTGGCAAGCACCGCGCGCAAGGTGCAACGAAAATGAGATTTTTTATCGTACGTCATCGCGATGCACGCGAGTACCCACCCCCTCCTTACATGTCGATCTTTTCGCACTGCTTCCTCGTCCGTATAGTTCTTTAATCACAGAGCATATCTTGAATCGGATATAATTACTCAGACTCGTATTAATTTTATAATACAATTTATTGGTGAATATAAATTTTTAAATTAGCATAGAATTTTTTTATTATCGTAGAGCGATTTGATAATAAAAAGTATGAAGTATACGCTTTTATATACGCTTTTGATGTACAATTGAAATATTTAAAACGAAAAAATGACAAAAATATCTACTTCAATTATTAGTTACAATACTATTAATTGATTTCAATCTTATACAAATAATAAACTCTGTATCAATTATACGTGATTTATAAGATAGTATCTAAGATTTTCTCCTTGCAGACTTTAAGGCTTCCAATTTTTCAAAAAGAAAAATTTCTGTGATATTTTAATAAAATTCTAACAATATTTATATTTTCATAGAATTCCATTTCTAATTCAAATTTATATAAATACATTTCTAATTTATATTCTATAATTTCCATCATTTCCGCTCGAATGTTTCTTTCCAAATCACGATTTGATAATCTTTGTGTCATAATGAGATGCAAGAAAACTTCTAGCTATTTCTTGCAAGATTCTATATCTTATATTACAGCTGCTAATGATTGCAGTCGGTAACGTAAAGCGTACTCCGCTCTTCCGTGTCTTTATAATCCGGTCTCTTCGTATACGTCCGAATGCTAAGCGTAAAGCGTGTATGGACTCTTCGTCGCAGTTGGATCGACGAGACGCGAAAGAGGGTGAAAGAAGCACCGAAAGGAGTGAGGTCGAGCGGATTCGCGCTCGGCGGAGATATATCAATCCGGTCCGTATGAATCTCGCTGACAGACTTAAGGCTCGCGGCACGAACGAGCCTCGGACAGGTGCGATTTCCGTGACAGAGGCGCGATGCGTGCGTATGTGCGTGTGTGTACGCAGTATTCGAGGCCCGAGCGCGTGTGTGCCGGTTGAATTAGGTGGAAAGGCAAACAAGATGTACACCTCCTTTAGCGCGCTCGAACGACAGTTCGAGCAACGGCCATTAATAAGTCGAGCTGTGTGTCGAGACTTTTTTTTCCTCGCGGACGTTTCATCGTCGACGCGATTCTATTCTTCGTTTAAAGGAATAGTGCGAATTGTTAATTGAACCTAATAAACGACGGAAAAATACTAGAATTGTAGGGTAAAAAAATTCAGAAATTAATGGTTTTTTTTCTTTCGGCTTTGTTACCCGGATATATTTGTTTTAAGTCATTTATGTCTGTTCGCATCGCTTGAAATCCCCCAAAATTTTTGCACTTAAAGTGATATGATTAGAAAAATAGATACGGGCGTTAAAAAAAGAGAAAGCACAGATGCTGAATGTAAAGAGTGCAAACAGACCTATTAACTTATTATCAACTCATCAAGAATTGCAATAACCAATAATACATATTTCCGCTCCGATATAAAATTATAAAGATTAAAATTTTTTAATGTTAATTTTAAAATATAATTCAGGTGTAATAACTAATTATAAATTAAGGAATAAAAGCATACATATATGTTCTTTTCAAGTACATATTTTCTTTTTTTAAATTTCTATTCTTTTCTCTATAAGCTACTAAAAAATGATAATTTATATCTTATTAGATATAATTAGAATATCTTTTTACAATTTCTGTACAACTTCTACTTATGTTAGTATATTGATGTAATTAACTTTCGATTTTTCTATAATATTACATCGTACAGATTTTATGTTCGCAACATTTCTACAAACTGAATTTTCTTCCTTATTTTCTTAGATATCAACCAATCGTAACTTTATATTCGTTGAAGATTCAAGAATAAGTTGTCTAAATCGTAATAGTTATCTCCAGCGAATTATGGGCAAAAAAATCAAAGAAAAGATTACCACAATTTGCAGAATGCTTTTCTCTGTCAGAGTGAAGCTGAAGAAAAGAAGCATCCATGTATTTTTGCTGCAAATTGCAATTGGGTATATAAATAAACGCGAAAAACAGTAATCCTTTCCAGTTGGCTTGCTTTTGCTCGTTTTCTACTCAATGTAAACGTGGATGGTTACATTTTAAAGTATTTATGGAGTAATAATCGTATGAGAAATAATAGTAACTTCTTTTAAATCCACGACTGTGCCACAGAATTTTATATTATGTACATTAAAACGAGCTTGTTGCAGACTCTGAAATATCATAATTATAGACGGTGCGACATGCGAAATACGTTGTCAGACGATGTTGAACGTGTTGATTTGTATGTGATAATATATAGCATATTAATTATACAGGAAAGTGTACGTGACAAACAAGATAATCATGACTTCCAATCATAAGTTTTAGAGAAACCGTTAGAGATGTCGCTCTCAATTAAATCAACCGCTATTTTAAAATACTCTTACAGTCTCACCGAATGACATCGCTATATTCGCCGCGTGAACGAAATAAATCATACAAATCTGTTGCATATAATTATCTATAATTACGGATTAAGGTAACTCTGGCGGTAACAAATGGTCTCGGTGCGTCGTAATACAGCATTCACCTCGTTCCGAAGAAATAGACTCTTCATTTACGGACATGCGATTAATTGGATACAGCGCAAATACTTCACGATCGACTATTCGCGCTGACGCTCTGGATATTCTTCCGTTTGGCGAAAAATAAAACTTGGCGTCGTTTGACGCGCGCTATCCACGCGGCCGCGGACATTTATCGGTGGAGACACGCGACGTGTACGCATACGCGCGTATATAATGCGCGATGTGAGGACTGTTCTTGCACGTACGGGCTTTTATATATGCAAGGCGGTCCACTTCGACGACGTTGACGCTAATTAATGCCGAGTCGCTCATTTGCATGCATGGAAACGATTTTTGCCGCACGCGTTCGCTTATATCGCACCGATATTAATTGCAGGCGCTACGAGTGTATTAAAATCAGCCGAGGGAAAAAGGGAGACACACATGGCTAGAGGATCTCTATGACTCGGGGCGAATAACGCATAACGCATCGTCGCAAGTCGCATCGATCGGTGCCGATCAAGACACCAATTTCCTCGATCGTTCGTCGCGAGATGTGGAGCGTGAACGTAATCGCGTTAGAATCTACCGAGCGATACCTACTTTCGAGATCCAACACAAGATTGTGATATCAATGGTTTAGATTTCAAAGGCTTCCTCGTGATCGCCATCGTCGTCAAGCGATCAACTGATCGATGAACGTTCACCGCCAAGCTAGGGTAAATTGCAAAAGCAATTTAATTGGTAGAAATTAATCGGTGCGATGTGCACAGGAATTTTAAAACGTGCAATATCACCGCGACATTATATCGACGCTGCGATTTATCACTGTCATCGTAATGTATATTTAATTAATCTTCGTTAAAAGACATCAGATGTCTTGGTTCGTGCAACGACTTACAAGCAGTTAAGCATCTAATAACTAGGGAGAATTGAATATCGTCCTTATGCCGGTGACCATACGCTTGCAAGTAGGATCGATTAATTATAATACGCTCGATGTTCTATTTACATTCCTCTTTTTCTCTCGCGAATGAAATAATTAATAATTTTCTACAACAATATAGAAATATAGAGCGCAATAAAAGTCTAAATATTGATAGTGCAATGCGTACATTACTACGGTACAGTCACGATTAAATATACATCATACATTTATATATCATACATTTATGAAACATAATGGCACGCTTGTTACGTTTGCTCGCGTTAATGAAACGACATCAAGGCAAACTGTCCGTTACCACAAAGATGAAAACAAATGAGAGACGTTCAGTGGACGATGATATATGGATACGTTGAAGCAAGGTCGAGGTTCCTACAATATTTGGAACGTACAGGCGGGGGTGTTTCTATTTTCGTCGCGACGTGTCACCGTCTAATAATACTTACTTTGATGTACTGCGCATCGTTCAGCATTTAATAAATCCACATGTAGCCGCTCTCCTTTCAAAGCGACTTAGTCTGAAACTGAGACGACTCGTTCGTTCACCGTGTGGTCTTGTTGACGCTCCGTCCGAAGCAGGCTTCAAAAAGGTTTTAAAGAAGTCATGGTTTCAAAGAAGTTGAAGAGTTCATGATAAAACTGTGTTTAAATATTGATCGATTTTATCCTTCGACAAGTCGAATGATGTAATTATTTAAAAATAAATTATTTTAACGAGATATTAAAGTTGAATTTTTTTCTTAAACATTAAAATTATTTTAAATTTTGCACCATATATTTTTCAATTATATACAGTTTGTAAAAATAACATTTTTATTTTCAAAAAAATAAAAAATTTTAATAATGATTTTGTTTTACAATATTCAGAAAAATCAACATTTTTTTTAAGTAAAAATTTTGTACTTTGATCAACATCAAAGCCCAACATATTGCGATTTTTAAATATTCTTATAGTTATTATTATATGCGAATGCATATTTTTAAATAGCAACGCGTAGTAATCTCTTTTGCTAAAGTCTCAAACGCCAAATATTCGCCAAGTATTCAGCTCCGGTTGACGTAAAGTTATAAGATCACGCATACTATCGCGACATGAAAAATCATGTAACTACGGAGGCGGCGCAGCGTCAAAGGACCGGCATGTCCGAATAATTTGATCGCCGGCGTCTTAATTGCCTTTAATCCTTGGCAAGCGGGCGTGATTTTGTAATCGTAAAGGCGATACAACGATGACGGATGACTGCAAGTGATAAGCAGGTATCCTTTTATGAAGAGAAAAAAGAAAATAAAGTTGTCTTCTGATACGAGCTTCACTGATACTTCCAGCGAAGCTTGTTATTCATGCAATAAACGAACACGCGACGATGTAAATGATCACGTTTTTTTTACCAAAAATACATCAGCAAACTTGCAAACCACTGGATTAATTTATCGAAATATCATTATTATTATTATGTATTGGAAGTAATATTTATTATCTGACATTTTCCCACGTTGAATTTCTAATAAACGAAATAATTATTTCTCTTCTGGAATACAGCGGAGAATTATGTTTAATTCTCTAAATTTTTGCATGTTAAATAAATATAAACTTTTTTATTATTGTCTTACTCTCTATATTTTTTTTAAATGTATGTTTAAAAATATAAAGTAACAAATTCAAAATTTGTTTTCTTCTTAAGATCAAATTACTAGGACAAAATTATGACACACGATATAAATTGTAACGTACATATATAAGGAAATCTTGCAAAGATGGTAAGTAGAATAACGAATCTCGTCCGCGGTTTTCGTAGCAAAATCTCTCAATTTATTTACGTTTGTCTATTAACTTCCTCTCGGCTTTTCCTGTTCGCGATATCAAGAGCCACGCTCGTACTGACCAGTCTTTCTGTCTCGCACTCGATGAGATACGTTACAGGAGAGAGAGAGAGAGAGAGAGAGAGAGAGAGAGAGAAGGGGAAGGAGAGAAAAAGAAAATGAAAGAAAGAGAGAAAGAGAAAGATTTTTTTCCCGAAGAGGCAATTTACGGTAAAATTGCTCGGCGAGGCGTGAAGAATTTTGAGAGGCGTGCAACAAGTGGTTGGGTGCAACAAGTTATTGCCGACGACGTCTGGCTCTTTCCAAGCCTCGTCGTATCTCTACTCTCTGTTCGTACGACTCTCTCCATGCTTTTATATACGACGATGAATCCGAGATGCGTGCATCCTCAGATTCAGAATTCAGCATGTTCCATATCCGTTTCGCGATAATCTTATCGAAACTCGAGGAAACACATGACCTCTCGGAGTGAAGACAGCCTTGTAGAGATTCTATTCTATAAACTATTGGTGAATAACAATATTCAAAGAATAAAAGTCCTTCTGTTCGATCTGGCTGAAAAATATTTGAACTCATAAACATTATTTATTATTTTGATAATAAGATTAATATCCAGCAACTCAAATTAATTTTTTTCTTTGATATTTAATCACTTGAATTTATTGAAGTTTTTGTTTGTGAGATATTTCACAATAATACCAATGTTAATAGTAAGTAACATATTAATAATTTCATAATAACGATGAGATGTTCAAATTCAAATCATTACTGACAGCAGACATCTTTTTAATTTACTCAATTGTTAACATTTACTGTTACTACACTGAAAGAATATCTGGTTGAAAAATGAACGAACTAGAAAATTTTAGTGTATATCAGTCACATTTTTGGTTATCGCAATTAGAATTTTAGATATTTAACCAGAAAATTCTGATTCGTTCATTTTCAACCAGAACTAATTAATCCAATCAGACATTTTTCTTAGTGTAGCGTCGCGAAATCGCGGAATGTCCAGCGACAATCAGTTAACCGCGCACTCATGTTAATAATCTCCGCGGGCGATTGGACGATCGCCCTGGACAAGGTCCAACACGCTCTCGTATAGACTCCACCGCGGACTCGCTTCCGCGGGTCGCTTGAAATAGTAGCGAAGAATCGTCAGCCACGTACGTGGCCGCGTGTGTCTAACGCGAACGAGACGACGACGACGACGACGACGACGAGAAGCGGAAGGGGGTCAAACGCGACTAGCCATAGGGCGACTCGCTCCGCGGAATGAGCGATGATTGTTACATTTCGCACAGACCGCGCCGTCGCCGCGAAACGACATATACGTCATCGGCGACGAGGGGAATAGAGGTACATTGCGTCGGTCACGCTATTCCGCGATTGGCAAGACGGACGACAGGGCGGATAGACAAATGGAGAACGCCACTGTTGGCCGCCACTCGCGTGGGTGGTAAGTCGCGTCGCGTTGCATCGCCCGTCTGAGCAGTCGTCTCGTCGCATGACACGCGCAGAAATATTATCCCTCTTTCACATAAGCTTACGTAAGTCACAACTGTGCTGTACAAAGTGCGCACCGGAACTTTTTCCACGCGTCTTTTGTCCGATGATTATAAACGCCATTCACGTCGTTCCCCTCTCCTGCATCCTCCCAAGCATTCTTCAGTGCTTATTACTGAACGATGAATATCGATTTCGATCGATGAGAGAGAAAAGAAATAACATGTAAAAAGATATTAGGAAAAATAATACAAAAATAAGGAATCATTTTTTGGTCGCGTTGCGTCTTTAAATATCGCGATTAGTTCGTTTTTGTGTAAATTATGATTAACAGAGAGATAATTGGATGGAAGATGAGATCGTAGGATTAACCAAGAGAGATTGCTTTCTAGTGTCTAGTTGAGATATCATTATCGATAGCCTTCTAATTATTTTCATCCAGTTATAGAAGAACTTTGAATAAATAATTAACAAAAATCAAACTCACGTATGATACTTTTAACATACGTCAATTTTGTAATGTTAAGTCAAGTTGTCTATAGAAAAAGTGATCATTGTAAATAATACATTATTCATTTATATTTGATAATAGAGTTCTGTAATTTTTAGGATCAAGTATAAATATCGAGATTTTTTTCAAAGAGTTTTACGAATTTTAAAACGAATTTTATTACACACACATTTTTTTATGATAAAACTAACAGTCATCACCTTTTAAGTAAGTAATTAGCGAATGTCGCAACAATTCTGTTTAATCCTGATTTTAGCTCATGATTTTTTAACATCAATTTTTTTATATTAATTAAGTTTTATATATATTGATTAAATTTTTTTACAGTAATCTTAATTTATATACCCGATGATCTTTTTATATTTTGTTTTCAACGTGTCTATGCAAGATTCGTCCAGCGATTATGAAATCGGAATCGCGTGTTCAAGCTAGTGATGCGACAAGCTTCCTTTCGACACCACGAACGGGATACCTATTCTCAAATGACGGTGGCATGTCTCAATCAACGATTGCTGTTAACCAGGCGCCGCTCGCAGAATGGCAATATCACTATCGTCAACAGAACAGTTCAAATTACAGCTTTAGCCGTTGAAATTTAAAAGCAGTGGCATCGTGAAAATTATGCGCACTGTTTTGTCAAAGGAATGCAATGGTGGCGTAACATGCAACTACATACTTTGGTGCGGCATCACGAAATGCACGGTGAACGCGGATTCCAGAGTAAAACGAGAACGAAACACATAATCCAAACCGAAAGGGAAAGTATTTAAAGTAGCAAGGTAAAGGGAAGAGGCAATCACTTATATTTGGCAATAGGAAGAAAGAGAGAGAGAGAGAGAGAGAGAGAGAGAGAAAGGTGTCTTGAACATAATCCTTACAACACTTGCATTGTTCCGTCGTGAAATATAACTTATGAGTTATGACATTTCTCTTCCAAGCACATTACTCATCTTTCCTGCCTTGTTCGTCTAAATAAAGTAATCAAATGAAACGAGTTTCGTGTCGTACATTGTCCCGCGACAAGTCGCGTTAGCAAGAGCGACTAATAAGCGGTACGAAGCAGGATCGCCCAAAATTGTGACAAGTTGGATGATGAGTGAGTCATACACGCAAAGCTACGTTGTCCGACAACAAAGTGTCGGGTAACACGTAATTCTGTCGCGTGAGTGCAAAATGCACGAAACAGCTCGCGAAACATCGTATTGCAAATCCACCGAGATTCTCGAGGTAGTCACGAGGAATTCTCACGAGCGACGGATGCTCACGACGGACGGTGGTGGAATCGTCGGCATTGACGCATCTGGCAATGTAATGATTATCCGATTTGATAAAATATTTGCGATGTTTACAGCGCTGCATGTGCGTCAGTATGCACGTGTTTCCAGAAATGTTGAGCCTCATACCCGACAAACATCAAAATTTGCGTCGTACATAATGGCACTAAGAGAATAAACTCGCGATATCTCAGCGTCTGCTGAATTACAAAGTAGAAAATTTGAAGTAACGTGTTGTACAAAGTGTGCAATATTTTTTGAACCAATGCATTCTCGTTGAGTGTGACTAACTAACATATGTACAATTATACATTTTTCGTATTCTATATGATCTGTACTAGAAAAAGAAAGTAATCAATGAATTAATATATCTCTCTCTCTCTCTAATAAATATATAAAATAATAATTTAATTTTTTAAATAGAATAACATATTTTAAAATTAGTTAGACATTAATACAAAAGGATTAGTTTTCATAAATTTATAAATTAAATTTACAAATTGAAGCATAAAGGGAGAATTATTTACTCTATGACAACTCGTTGACAAATCTGCTATCTTGATACTTTATTTTAATAATTAATTTAATATAATAATTTCTACGTAAAATATCAACAGCATTCAAAAATTCGAAAAAGAATAATAGATAATAATGCGTCAAGTTACCTAATTTTTGTTGGCGTATCTATAATCTAGTCATAGGCATTCCACTGCTATATTTTGACAGATAGGAACGTATAGAATGTATGTTCAAACCTTTAATCATTCAGTTTAATCTGACTTGGACGTGAATTGATCACATATTCTATTAATAATTGCAGAATGTTTCGAACATCGTGATTCCGTCAGTTGCTATAAAACAATAAGTAATGTAATAAAGAAAAGACAAAGCAAAAAAGAGAGAGATAATTCTTTCATATTATCTGTCATATATCAAAAGGGATGTCGGAGGTGACAAGAAAGTGATAATAGTGACGATATTACATGGCTTGATTCTGAATCAAGCATGAAACGAGCGGATCACTATCGTCTTCCTTAATCTCTCGTAGCAAACGTTTCGCTTTCTTCCTATAAACTCTCCCTCTTTACGTCCTTCTTTCGCTGTTCGTCTTGTCGATCTCCATTTCGTCTTTCAGCTTCACTGTGTGTAATATGTCTGAGGTGGGTGGCCTCAGATTGAACGAACAATAGTACACATGTAGCCATCATGCCAAACTGTCATGTTGTCTCGAACGAAACAGCGAAATGCGGCCCGGCACCTCCCACTGCCTCCTATTCGTTGTAGTTCAAGATTGTTATTCGCGATTAGTCTAATCAAAGAGTATCATATCCCTCTTGCAAATTACTTTGAATGTTTGATATCATCTTTTGCCAAAATTACTTTTTTTTTTCACTTTTCAAATAAAAACTTGTATCATTAAGTGAAGAAACTATTTGAAAAAATTATTTAAAGAGCTTTCTAAAAAAAAGTCGGCTTTTCGTATTTTTCAAAATTTTTTGTTGCATCGATATGAAACAGCGAGCACACGAACAATGTTCTGCAAGTATCAGACAAGTCAGATTGTCATGTCACATTTGAAGAAACAACAGGGTCTGTCTGTCGCGCGTATGTTTCTCTCTAATTTGTGCATATTTGTTCTCCAGACAGACATTGCTAGATAGACATTTGTCTTATTTTCATTATTATGTAATATACTATTTAAAAATATATTTTTTTCTTCGAATTAATATATTTTTTTAGATACGTTAATTTTTAAATTACTGTACTCTTATAATATATTTCTCTTATAATTATTTCAAACTTAATTTATAACCTGAGCAGCATGAAAATCGATAAAAACTATTATAATACTTTCTCATGACACTAATATGCGCCTGAATTAATCGTTGCATGTAATCATTGCCTTTACAGTAATTTTACAAGCGCGTATCGTGATCGAAGTTTCGTGACACAAAAATAAACCATGAGCCAAGCACGCAAGATCTTCCGGAACATTTTAAAAGTAATATAAGCTGCAGATTAATCTATCGCGGAAGATCTCACGCACAATGTCCGTTTTCTCTGTGATAATTCTGGAAACCATCATTCACATTTTTTATCAATTTTCGTTACAACGCAAGGCAATCATCATTCACATTTTTCATTAATTTCCGTTACGACGCATTCAATAAAGACCTATCGATGCAGGTACACTTATCATACCTATCTCGTCGTAAACGTCGACGATAGGCATTTCGATTAGACGGACCTTCGGGGTCACCGATTAATGATATCGCGTTTCGGTACTAACGAACGTGCTGCAATCAAAATTCCCATCATTGGCTGCAGAACGGAATTTATGCATCTATGGCATCTATCAAAGTCCCGGCGGAGGCAGCAGTACTAAGGTCGTATGGTGTCGCATGCGTATTTCTGAGACACGACGACGCCAGCAGAATGCAAATGCAGCAGACCTTAGAAGACGAAGACGACAACGACGAAGACGACGAAGACGACGGCGACGACGACGACGACGACGAGGCGGTAGACAACGACGACGACGACGACGACAACGACGGGGCGGTAGACAACGACGACGACGACGACGGGGCGGTAGACAACGACGACGACGACGACGAGGCGGTAGACGACGACGAGGACCACGTCGACGCCTCGTCCGCGGCGACAGCGCCTGACGTCGAATATGCGAGGAGCCGAAGAACTCTCTCGTGCTCGGTTATGTAACCGCGCATGAAACTAATATATCAGAATTGTCCGGCGTTCGTGACAAACTTAGACTGCACGTCTCGAGCCAAACGTTCTCTCATTTATTCTCTCTCTCTCTCTCTCTCTCTCTCTCTCCCTTTCTGTTTTCCTTTCAGTGTTTCAGTTTCTCGGCAGACGATGAACATTTAATTTGAGAAAATAGTTCAATAGTTCGATAACATTGGTCCCATTACTACAAGCTATATTGCACGTTTATGTATTGCTAGTTTATATTTATATATTTCGTTTTTTTAGCAAATCATTCATATATCGTAAAATCGTACTTTTTAATCAAATTGATCGATGCCACTTGTTCCCACATACGCGATTTTTCGCGTTAAAGAGCCGAAAATGACTCCATCTGGTGATTATGAGATCTTTGATCACCACCGTCGTCCGGATTCGATGTTAAATTGTAAGTTCCATATATCAGTGGATATATGTATGGATCTCTCCAGGCTGGAGGTTGGATATTAGGCTAACGACCTAATTCCGGAAAATAATTCATTATTATGAAAATTTCATGAGAGGTAGACTCTGTCCCGTTTTAGAATGTTGCGCCATTGGATAGATAGATTTAAAAAAGATAAATCTGAAAAAAAATTTTAGTAAAATCATTAAAATAATAATTATTATGTAGAAAACTTAAATAAAATGAGCGAACAATACTGCAAAAAGTTTTGACATTTTAGCAGTCAGTTTGAGTGTCCCACATAATTATTTTGACGACTCTAATGAAATTATATTTTCAGATCTGTATTTATAATTAAATTAATAGATATATAATATATTACTTCAATAAAACCGTTTTTTCTCTATAATAAATATTTTGCACTTTCCTTATTAAGTTCATTGTTGCTAATTTAATAAAGAGTCGTTTATTAATTAAATAGAATATTCCATTTAAATAAACTTTGACGCGTAGAATTACGATTGCCAGGCGTAACAAAAAAAATTGCACGTAACACTAATAAATAAGTCTTCCTCGTAAGGCGATTTTGGCAGAAACCCGGAGAGAGACGAAGAATTTTTTTGTATTCAGAGACCAACGAAAAAGAGTAAGCATCTGTTATTCCCAAAAAGTCCCGAGTGTTCCAGACGTAGTTCTCCTCTAAATGCATGTATCATCTCTCCGTTTCTGAACTTTTTCATTCTTCCGGCTCGCACCAGCCGATATTGTTCGCATGAAACAGTATGCTCGTTCTTCTTCTACGACTGGAATAAGATGTTTAGCCTTATGGAACATTATGAAATTAAAAAAAAAAAAGAAGAAACGAAAGAAAGAAAATGGAGTATATAAATGGAGTTCTCACTTGGCTAAAAAATTACTTCCAGTCACACCATAAAGATAATGATAAATAATTAACTCCAGGAATGAAATTCATCTCAGAATGAACATTAGATCTTTGTCTCTTAATGTTAAAATTAGTCTTCCACGTCTACGTTACATCATTTGAAAAAAAAAAAATGTTTAATGCAAAGTGTTTAAAGTAAAATAAAATTAGCAATTAACGCAATTATTAAAGAATATTATTAAATATATAAAATTACAAGGAATATTAATACAATTAACTTATCTAAATCTTATAACAGAAAACTCTCTCATCGCACATAAAATTTCTATCAGTTATATACCTAAGAACGTGAGCGGCCGAAAATATGAGTCACTAAGTATTATATAATTCAATATTGTCCGCGTTCGCGTATCGTAGATAGCAAGGAAAACTGTAACGTCTCGTGTGACAACTTCCGCGCTTATTACGAACGAGGACCGCTTTAGCCGGCTGTCATGGTCATGCCGACGAATTTACGAAGAGAGGCACACTGTCGCGTGAAGCCAGGCTGTTCCTTCTCGATTTCAGGGTGCGTCCGATGATGTGGCTGTCGCAACACCGTGACACGTTATACCCACGTATACGCACAACTCAAGGCACGCACGTCACTTCCATTGTCAACGGGATGTACGCGTGACACAGGCGTGCGACATATTACGCGCATAAGATTTACCGGTAACACCCACACACGGTAGATATATGATACAATTGTTAGATATAGCTGCATTTCCGGTTTGCGATTGTATTGTCGTAAAATTTAAACAAAACGAAGAAAGGAAGAAACGGTCGATAAATACGTATAATTAAGGAAAAAAATATTGGAATTATAATATCTGTTTTTCTTTCTCAGACGTAATGTGCATAAAAATCAAAAATTGTGAGATGTAAATGATTTATGACTATTTCTTTGATGGAATTTTTTTCCATCAGAAGTTTAGTTTAGCTTCAGTTTAAAAGTCTAAGACTATACTAACTTAAGATTAACAAATAATTAGCGCACAGTTTGTTTGAATTGAAAATTGTATGAATTCAGAATAAATATAAGCATGAAGAAGCATTCATCTTAAAGTCAAATATGGCGGTTTCCGCTCATTTGTACAAAAATTGTTTAAAAATTTATATCTTTCTAAGCGGATAATCGAGCTAGAAACCAGTTCGAGCTGCATATACTATCAGAGTATGTATTATGAAATTATTGGGAATGCATTCCAATCGGAATTGTTTAATTATTCCCTAGATTTCTAGATTGTATTTTCTGAGAAGAATTGAATAATTACAATCGGTATCCATTTCAAACTGATTCATAATATGTGCCTTGACTTCGGGGATGTCAGAATTGACTTGACAAATTTGGAACACGTATAAATGTAACACTTTAAAAACTTTCTATTGATGAAATCGCGTATTTGGTTGCAATAGAATTCAGCTTTAATAATTGCGGTAACCTACAGTCGTTAATACTTAATGATTACAGAAAATAATGTGAAAATACATACTGTTAATGTATTTCAGCGAAATATGTACTTCTAATTGAAAATAACAATGCGATCCCAAAGATGCACAGAGGTTCGATAATCAAACGAACGTATCCTCGTAATTGTACCGACAGTATAACTCGTCGCGCTCGACCGCGAAGAACGTCGCGTCGTATCGCATCGTAGCCGATGCGGACACAATAGAGGTTGAGAACGCAATGTAATTAACGTGGCGTCACATGTCAACGCGATGCAACGCGGGGAATTGTCAAAATTAGTAAACAGCGGAGAATTCAACGGCGGCAACACCCACATGGCAGACGCGCTTAACCGCGCAAAGCGCGCCGCGTCGCCCCGAAATAAACCACGTTAAATGGATCGTGACTGCTTGGACAATGAAAACGCGAAGTCAATTAACTCCGTGTCGCTCGAGTCCCTGAAACAATTCGCACTGATCGTGTTTGATGGCAGCAAACAAATCCGATGAAAAGTCGGAATACATAATCAGTGCATTTTGCTTGAATTCACATTTAATTATTAAGTATGTATTATATAATAATATGTCATATATATATATAAGAATTCATATCGTTGAATTTTATATTAGATATTCTATTTCAGATTTTAAAATAAATGATGTAAAGGAATTCGTTGCACAAAGAAGAAACATTCAGAATCCGGCATTTTACTTGCAACGATTCAATATACTTTTTGTACATCTCCGACATAAAGTATTTTGTATCATATATATAATTTATATAAAAGAACATATCCTATATAAGATGTATGAGTAACATAAAAGTTATAATAAAACGTATGCTGCAATGATACTATCCGCTAAAGGAAGAGTTAAAGATACATTGAGGAGATAATATTGAGCGTTGTAATAACGGCAAGACATTTGGTATAATTATTGGCTCATTAGTGTAATAATATACCAGCTCGTTACAGTAACGCCATGCAGTACAAAAGTGTTCATTAAATGATGTGACATGTCGTAAAAAAAGAGCGTCCAGACGAAACAGCAAATTATGTAAAATGTCTCGTTTAATTAGAGGATCGTTACGTTGCGGATAAATTTAGGATAATCTGTAAAATTATAGATAAGAATAATATCTGAAAATTAGATACGTTCCCCGTTTCGTTTTTCATTTTTTTGTCATTACCACTTTGTCAGATTTGCGCGGATATATTGCGAGCGATATTTAAAATCCAATTTGCCAAGCAAAAAATAGCTCGGGTATTAACTTGGAAGTCATGCGTCGTTTATAGCTCCTATATTTCCCGACAATTTTCTTCATATCAATTTGGGTTAATCACCGACAGAAACAAATTATGTTAAATGAAATAAAATTTATGTGTACTTTTAAATAGTTACGGGTCATCAACGATCGTCATAACAATGTTTTTGTGTCAATCAAACCGTGTCGAGCTAATATATTTAAAAAAAATTAAATTGAACCTGTTTCAAACGAGGCTACACAGTTCGATCCAAAAAAAATGTCTTAACGACACACAATCGTGACAAGCTGCAAAATAATGACCGTTAGAACTTGATAAATGCGCGTTAAAACAACGATCGAATATGTTATAATTACAAGATGTAAGAAAACTTACAAAACGGTCGTCTGTAATGAGATTATAATCGCTTGGCGTGGATTTTTGTCCTTGGCATCGATGGATCAAATACAGGTTCTGTCGCGCTCAACGACATTATTCCGGACATTATTTGGACGCCAACCATTAGAGAATTGTTAGAGAAGAAACAGTTGTCACGCTTGATACGTGTTAGGTACATTTACGTTATTAAATTGGTCGACGTCCAATATGCGTAAACTAGCGAGCGTGCCGTTTATCCCGCGCTCCCTTCCCAATAATAAATGTCTTTTAAATACTTCAACCTCTACTCTTTTTCCGCAGATTTCACGTCGGCGTTAATATATATATATGTGCGCGATAGAATAATAAATTATGTTGGATAAAACGCATAAAAGTGGAACAGGTTGGTCATCGTTTAAATAGTGAAAATATCATTAAGGCTATAAAATTAAAAAGAAAATCAAAGAAATTTTCTCTATTTTTATATATCATTAATATATATAATTAACTATGTGAACCCAACTTTTACGGTAATTTTTATGACCATCGATAATTTATACAGCCTCATCAAAGTATTAAAGTAAGGATTTCATCTCGTTTCAGAATGTATTCTATCCATAAATTGTAACATTTCTTGCAATTGATGAAAATTATCTCCCTGTTATAAAACCTCGAACTAAAGATGCAATATAACATAAACATTTATAAGTTATCTCTTTATTGCAAAATTCTTTCGATAATGTCGTTTCTTTTTTAGGTGAATTAGATAGTTAAACATTAATTGCCAAGAATTAATTTTTAATAGACAATAAATCTAAAATCTGTTTTTATTATCACTAAAACGTGACATCGTATTCACTATTCGTAAGTTATTACCCTTCATTATTTTAAATTAGCTCAATAAAATTTTTAATTACTTTATCATTTTGGATTTTATATAAAATTATTTTTCTCGCTTTTAAAAATTTACCGTGATAGAATGATAAAGGTCCTTTCTAATCGCAATAAATCACTTCTATATGCATTAAATATAATTTAATGCATATAGAATAATTTGACTTCACGCAACATTGGCGACAAATTCCGCTTTTTAATCGATCTCTCATTTTATTGTCGCATACTCGTTTTGTCACTCAAGTTTCGCGTTCATGGTTTAGCGTCATAAAGCTAAAGAAGTTGGTAAAATGACTGGTCAAACATTGATTTTGACACGATATAAACACGATTTATGCGGCATGCTATGCCTTGACGTATCGCATGTTGCAAACGGTCGATCCTTTCATTCGTTTTCAAGCATTTGATTTATGACCGTATCTCTTTATGTGTACTCGTAAACGTTATATTGGTTTCTCGCGGAAGCGGAACTATGTCTGTAACTTGGAAATTTCTTGGAAATCAAACACCGTATCAAATATGCTGTTAAAAAAGAAGTGCAAACGATGCGACAAAACATAATGTATGAGCCAAACAATCTTTCTAGCTTTCTCGTTACCTGTAGTATATAAAATTGTAAAAAAAAAACCGTTCGTTCGTAACTGGAATAAAATGCAAAGCAGACCAAACTATTTTCTATTTTCTTTAATAAACAAGACATCAACTGATCGTTTAAATAACACTGTTGCAAGTCCGTAAACTGAAAGTTGCACGAAGTAAAAACATCGATTTTTATTTACACAATTCTTTGACCGATATGTGAACTAAGGGCCGATTGTTACATTCGAACTGACCGATCGCATTTGCTGTTCAGCAGACTTGATCAATCACGATTGACACTTAATCGACCGATTAGATTAATCGGAGTGATGAGACCGGCCTTAAGCGATGGACGGGACGCGTATTTGTTTCTTTTATATTCTCATCCAAGACGAAGTTTAGACGGGGACAGATTCTATCTGTTGGCACTTTTTGCTAACACCTAGACACTGGTGGCTCAAGCGAGGGCGTGCTGACGTGAGACGCCATGACGCTGAGCGCGTTCCAAAAATAAGACGGCACTTTGGCACAGTATACTGCGTCTACAGTGATTTTAGCGGTTGTTTACATCGATAAAGAAGCTGTGGCAAGTACCATTCTGCGGCATTAGTGATCTCTTACGTTGTTCTTAACTCGTGACGGAATCTCCGAACTCGCTTACCGTTTCGAGCCATACGTTTTCAGCTTTAATAAGAAACGTTGCATCACTTTAGCGTCTCGCTACGGACTAAAATATACATATAATTGAAAATCGATATTTCTCACCTTTCATTAACTATTTGTGGTACGGCGTTACATTTAAATAAATAAATAAATTTGAAAGGGAATATTTCTTAAATAAAATTTAGCTGCAATTTTTAGAACATTTAATATGCAAAATTATACATTTAGTTAATTACACTAAAATTATATTTTAGTGCGTAAAATGATACATTTTAAAAGATACATTCCGAGATGTAGACTTTTATATATCTATTGTATATATATTTTGTGCGTTGCTTTAATGCACTATTTAACACGTGTTCATTATATTTAGCGCCTCAATTCTTCAGCAAAAATTATTATCTCCATCTCATCTCTGCGAATATTTATGTAAGTGCGCTGACATCAGTATTAATGGTATCCCTTTGTTAGTGGGAGAATATTCGTGTTGATTTATAGCAATTTTCGAGACAATTTGGTAAGATCGTTTCCCGTGGACGCGCGCAAACCGCGAGTCGACCATTCGCACCAGCTATTATTGTCGCGGCATCATGATACGAGGGCGACGAGTTCTCGCGCGGGAGAGACACGCGCGAGTACATTCATCCGCGTTCACAGACCGCCATGCGGACCCTCCAGCCCGTTCAGAGCGGTGCGTTTCCACCATTGCCACGATTCATAGTCTCACGGGTGTGCCATTAATGAGAGTTCCTCCTTGCAGCAACTGGTCACTGTTATTATAGCTGCTCATAACAGTCAAGCATCGCGCAGGCATCGCCAGTAGTCGTGTTGGCAGCCGCCGTCTACCGTCTGCACGACTGTGAGGCATTGAGCGTCTATTTTCACACGCGTCGCGCGTCGCAAACAGCCTCGCTCCTTGTTGCATGATTCCGAGTGAATGTCCAAGAGTGTGTGAACCACCCCCTGGTCAATTAAAGTCGACGAGCCGGAAAGATTTCGGGCTGGAACGGCGGCGTGCTTGGAACGAAGTCAATTGTTACTATGGAGTTGAGGAATGAAAAAAGATGGAAACCTCTTGAATCCTCTTGAACTCCTTTGAAACAAAAAAATAATAATAGGAATTTATTATTATATTTGAATATCAAGTAGTAATTATTTATCCAAGAAATATGTTCAAACAGTAAAATTATACATATAAAGTATTATACATATAAAAAATACGAATGGGATGGTTGTATAATACTTTTATACAATAATATCCATCTCATTTTGTATAATTGTATAAAAGTTTTATATATCCATTCGATATATAATCCATTTTTATATATCCACTTGTGTTTCTTATCTTATCTTATATTATATATTATTAAACGGAAATCGAGGGAATCTTATTTCATATCGCTTCTATTAAGGTGACCTTATATAGTCAATAATACTTATTAATATTATTGAATCAGTAATACTGACAGTATGCAATATTTTCAATATTTTTAAAACCTTATACGATCAGTATTATTAACAATATTTCACTTTAGTTTTACGTAAATACATTATTTATTTCACTGTGAAAATACTGTGATATCGATCCAATAATAAAGTGATACTCGAGAATCAAAATCCAGATCACCGTCAATATTCTACGTCAATCCATCAAATTAATCGTATTAATTAATACTGACAATATTATTGATCGTATAGAATCATATTCTTCATATATACGTCCTGGAAGCGCTTTTCGTAAAAGAATCGTGCAACTAAAATTAAGAAATTCAGGATAGTGGCTCCGCCAGTGCAACTCTTGCTCTATGTGCACGATTAAAATTAATAAAACAATAATTAATAAAAACGGCAGAAAAACTCAAGACAGCCACAAGAGATCGAGCTCTTTTCTCTTTTCCATATGTAGTTAATTCGTTATGAACTCTCGGGGGACGTTTTCCACGAGCCACTTTAACGCTCTCGACACGACGGAGAGAACGCATTTCTCCGGTACTTCTTAAGTCGGCTGTCATAAATGTCATTAACTGATCGGCAGCGTTTGCAGGCTTGAGAGCCGGTTGTCATCTCTTAACGTGGTGGATCTTCTCCGATGATGGCAGAGAGCGCAGCTACGATAACTACATACATTTGTAATTATTTCCCTTAAGCACATCGATTATCATTTCATTAATATAACTGACACCGCCGCTCGACTGCGTATTCTAATTTTCTTTAGAGTGAAGGGATAGCACGTCAAATTAAACTGACTTTAAATCCTTATTATGCTTGAAACTTGATGTTGATCAATTTACTTGCTTCAATCATAGAAAATTATGTAAAATTTTCTGATTTCTCGATCTAACGTGATATTGTGTCT
>NW_017304428.1:2476782-2483226 GCF_001594115.1 Trachymyrmex septentrionalis | reverse complement strand
ATATATATATATATATATATTATTCATTAATATTTAATATTTATATTCTCGATAATATTTACAACTTATTTCGATAGAATAATATATTTCGTCATTGGAACTAATGATAATATGAAATCATATTTTAAAAATTTGATATAAGAATAATGTATAAAAAAAAATAAATAAATAAAAATTTGTAGAAAGAAACTTTTCATATTTAAGTATAAAGAAAAGAAACTCAGGTATGTTTTCTGCAGTAATCAAGAAAATATTCTAATTTCACATTTCTTCTGTTTAACGAGAAATATATTTTCCTTTTTTGTACTAAATATATATCTTCAGACTTGCATTTAAAAAAGTATTTCTTTTGCACGTGACTTCTCCGGTAGTGTAAATATCACATGTCCAGGAAAACGCAGATTAATCTTCCCTTTCAAAACATTCGCATGTAATACAGAGAATCAAGAAAGCGAAAGACATCACTAGATGAGAGCGGGTGTTGGAAAGAGTACAAAAAGAGAAATCCGGCCAGACAGTGGAGGGCGTGGGAGATACATTTATAAACTTGCATCTGTGAGCTTAGAATCGCATGATTTAGTGACTACGGAAGGAGATCGTCGCGTCCGCTTTAAGCGGCTCTTCAGTCGTCCTCGTTTGCGAGAAATGGCGTTTCGCCGAGTTAAATCGTCCCATCGATCATAAGTAAAATGGATTGCGAGATTATTGGACAGACGCGATCAAGTACTTTTAACCTTCTCCGCGATTTAATCCCGAGACTTATTAGAACTTTTACAAGTGTTCTATCTCTGTGATGGAAAATGATTGTAATTTTGCAGGAAAACGCGAAATTACATTTGCATTGAATATTATGCAGAATATCTCGGAATTATCAATCGTCTTCTCTATTTTTTCTATCTTCAACAAATCGCATCTATTTATACTACCTAATAAAACTAATAAAATTATCTTAATAAAATATTCAAAAAACTTGTGATAATAATCTCTATAAAGTTTTTACTAAAAAAAAAAAAAAAAAAAATATTTCAAAATTCATCAGAATTTATGATTAATAAGAAGTTTTGCATGATCTTAACATGATTTATGAATCTTGAAAATAACACAAGTTTTAAAATAATCAGAGATTAATGTCTGATGACGTTTTGAACTCACTCGGATCACGCCTCAACTGGATTCTGTTGAGGCATGTGCCAATTTACGAGTTCTATTATTTCTGCGTTGTATATCACTATATAGTCGCAAGGATTCCATTAACGTAACGAATGTCTACATATATAATTCGCCCAAAGAGAATGTTCGTTAACGTGCACTTCGTGCTACATTTCTCAGCTCCGATGCAACGTTCCTCTAAACTTGATATGTTTCGCTCGATTGTTTCGTCTGCGCCATTTTACACGATAGAGACCTTTTGCATTCGTCGCATTCGTCAAATTTAAGTGCCCGTTCACGTCGTACCGAGTAAGATCTAAGCAGTCGTTAAAATAGGCGATTAATCGTGTTGCAAGGAAAAATATACGTGTTTTCTCTTAAACTTCGACTAATACGAGAAACAAATACGACAGACGTGACCTCGAATGATACGTGTAGATAAAAATTATATCATGAAAGTACTTGAAATAAATGCATCTTTGTACACTTTGATGTATAAAATCAATTGTTATATGTATATTTCAAGATAAATATTCTAATATTATTTGTTTAATTCTAATATATATATCGTTTAAAAATAAAATTGTGTTATTTTTACGAATAAATAAATCTTGATTCCTGATAATTCAAAACAACAAATAATATGCTGAGTTAATGGGTATCAAGTATGCAAAGATGGCATTACAATGTAAACGGGAATGTTTCGGTTAAACTGAAATTATTGGCTAAAAAGTTCAGCTAACAAAACGTTCCCTTTTGTATTGTAATGCCATCTTCACGCCAATTAAAATGTTTTTATAAATAATATGCGCATTGTGTGTACTGCACTGATTCTCAACTCATTACTTGTTGTATTAAAAAAAAATTATAATCTTTTTCTTTTAAATTAGTTATATCACAGCATCTATTTTTCTATACTATTTTAGTATCTATATATATATATATTTTATTCATTTCAACGTACACATAAATAATCTTCAGGAAATTAGCAGTGCTTTAGAATTCCGACGGTACTCTCGACTACGGTCGATACTCTGTCCGATTCCCTACGTCATCGAGGGCATGCAAACCTACTAAATTTAGATCGCTAGCGTCGGTACGCAATCCGTTCTACATTGTCGACAACGGCGATGTTTTTACGTATTATTAATTATCTTCGGACCGCGCGATTTGTAAGCGCGCGACTAATTGGAGACGATCGGCGCCGTCGAGCTACGAATTCCGACGATGATGACTAGACCACGGACGTGAATTTCGACTGAGATCACGAACACTTTGCTCGCATTGCACGACATTAGACACGAGGGAGCACGTCCGACACAAGTAAACGTCGCAAATAGCCGAAATAGCTAGCACACATTGAGAAAACCATGGTCCGTGAAACATATGTTGTTACGTTGTTGTCGAAGATACCTTTATAATTTTCGTACTTTCGCGATTCCAAAGTCGTCAGGTTCAGTTAAGTCATATTTATCGTAATGGCATTGGGATCTACGCAGATATAATTTAGATATTTGGATGCATCATATTTTTTAATTACTATTCAATATATATATACACACACACACACACGTGTGTGTGTGTGTGTGTGTGTGTGTGTGTGTGTGTTTCAATATATTTTAAATGATCAAATTCTTTAACAAGTTGGACTAAAGTTTTGTCGAACAAATTATTAAACACTTTGCTAATTTAAGTCTTTGTTTTACTTGAAATAATTATTACAAATATCTACAATCAACTTTCAAGAGAATGAAATGAACAACTGTAGTCCAACTTTGACCAAATTCGACGTTAACACGTAACGAAATCTTCCATCATGTTTCTTACGCGTAATAATGTGTGAACATGACCGCTCCAGATAATACTTCCGACGATCTCTAGCCAGATGGAACATTTCAGGAATCATTGGTAACGCCTAACCAGGCGCGAGTCGCTCAACCTCGTTATTACATCTCTCACCGAATTCCTTTCCGCGTTCAGAGAACGTCTCGTTTCTCTTGGGAACGTTGCCTGCCCGCTACTCAAGACACGGTGTTCGTAAATCTTTCGCCGTAGTTACAGCCGCCGGGTATTACGTTGATGCACTATTTATAAACACGTGACATCGAGACGAGTGGTAGGTGCGGGTGGGCCAAGAAAACCTACGTCGCTACCTTAATCGAGCAACTTCGTGTTCTCGCCTCTTCTAGTCCACCTGCTCTCGTGTAATCAAACGTTCCCTCTCGCAGCCTCCGTCTTCCCAACTTTCTCCTTTTTACGTCTGCTTCATGTAGGTTTAAATTTCTCACGAGAACATACAGATTTTTCGATCGCTTTTAACATCTTTTCTGTAAACATTACTGTTAATTATGTTTAGTTACATGTAATTTTTGTTTATCAAATAATATAAATTATATAATATTTGCGCAAAAAGAAAGAAAATAAAAGCTCAACACTTGAATAAAAAAATTTGATGCAACGGAATAAAAATTATGTTTAAACGAAAATGTTGTGTTTCTAATCACAAATAGAAGGTACTAAAATAAGTTAAATTATATATACAAGCATAAAAAATAATTTGGAAATATAACTATAATATAATAAGCATGATATAATTAGAGTTAAAAAAATGTATTTAAATTATTTTAAAAAACTGGTTATCACATTAATTGATGCAAATAGTTCATTATTTTACATTATTGGATGTAGTCCACACATTTTTTTAAATTAATTTACATTTAATAATCATCTACTACACAATGATCTCTCTCTCTCTCTCGAATAATTTCATAGTTCTACAACATTTATTGCAGTTGTCTTCGCGATGCGTTTCGCCTTGATTAAAGTGATAATAAAAAAAAGTTCCTTTTATTATGCGCCGCTTTTGAGTCAACCGACTTGTCGTCCTATAGCCTTTCGATATGCAAAAATCATACGGTCGTAATTATCTTAAAGCTACCGCGGTGCAATGGTGCCCACACCATGTAGATCATATTTCTTGTCGGCTCCTACCTTTCCTCGATGCGTGCTTGCGAGGAGTGAGACGTTCGAGAGCCGCGAGTGCATTAATCTCCGGCGACGGTTGCGTTAATATAATCGTTTAATATGTCTGGTTTATTAACTGCGCCCCTTCTCATTGGCCCGTTAATTCACCTTTCCGGCACGAACCCATCTCGCAAACCGAAAATCCGGCACGCGAGAATGAGCGAGTGGACGAAAGAAGAAGGAAAAGAAGAAAGAGCGATTATTTCGGCTGATCAACCGTTTCTTCGCGTGCAACGCGATGCACCTAAATCTAATGTAGCATACTGGAGCATCGGAGACCTGATGATGAAAGAATACATATAATTTGATGAAAGACGAGCCGGATGTATTGTACAAAAATAATTTCTACACGAGATTAAGAAAGAATGCATTTCCGCGCAATTATAAATATTATAATTCTTACTAAGTCCCGATATTTAAACCTTATGTTCAGGTGTTAGAAATCGGACCTGACTGGGCTTTTCCTTATATAATTGCATGTGCATCACTTTTATATTGCCCCAATAATTGTTTATCATTTAATTATAAGTTTGATTATTGTGCTCTTGCTTTTTTGCTATTTTTCCTTGATTATTTTCTTGGTTCTTTATCCAGACTGATGCGCATTTATGGAGTTGTATTCACGTCTTTTGCAAATTTTTATTAATCTATCTTTACATTTTGAATTTTAATTTGTACTCAATTCAATTTTATATTGTTTCTGATTTTGTTAGTTTCATTAATCATGTGCCATGCTGTTTATTCCTAGATACTGCAATTTCTAGTTTCAACGGATCTGAAGAAAAAAATTGCTAGAAATCAGTTGGAGACCTCTGAATAGAAAAAGAATCGATCGATCGCTTTGGTCGTGTGACTGAATTGTTCAAATGTGATTTGTTAATTCTCTCTCTAGATCTCTCAGATCTCTGAGCAATTTTTAGTGGACGCAAAGTTTAGGATACTTCACCATTCAAGATATGCAGAAAATGCTTAACATATATATATGATTAAAAGCGAATCGACCACTTGTCATAAATAAGTTAAGATCTCACTTTCTGTGAAAGCAATACTTTCATTGAATTATATTATTACAGAAATGGCCATATCCGACAAGTTATACGAAAAATTATGCTGCTAATGAGTACCTGCGGATAACACTTTCTAAAGCTTAAGCGGCGTATAATCGGAAAGATTATATTCTCCATGCGGCAATAATTAAAACCTGGTTGCCACACCGTCACCGCTGATAGATGCTCGCGAACAGGACAAATTATGATAATAAAATTGTCAACGCGTCTCGATCTCTCCGTTTTGAGAACACCAATTATTTATTACGCTCGTAATATTCATGCGCACGATCGTACTACTTGCTGGGAGCATGCATTCGATGATTGGTCGATGAAATAATTTGTATATTGCGCCACAGGGGAAAACGCTAATGTGACGCGCACAAGTCGGTCGATAATTAATCCAAAATGGCGATCTGCGGTATAAAAAAAAGAAAAAAACACGTTTACGATGGATAATGAACCGCATCGGGCGCCGCCGGTCAAGTATGCAAAGCGAATAACACGTTCGACTTATGCGATTGTCGGTTGCGGAAGGCAGAAAGGTGCTCAGGGATCGGCCAATCGCAATCGTCGCGGTGCACGGTGCACAATATGCCGATCGACACGTTGATTGGTCGACCGAACGACACCGGTGTCGCGAGGGTTGTGTCTTTCCACATACAGACTCTACTGTCATTTAATGAACGTCCTCCGGGGATATTTCGAAGCGCAATCGAAACGCTGTCCTCGAACTGTGACACCTCTAAGATTGTTGTCGCAGCCTCAGGTCTTTCGATCTTTGCAGGTAGCAATTAACCCTACGCGGTTAAGGTACAAAAAAATTACAGAATTTCTACACAGGATGTATTAAAAGTGTCTTTCAATTTTAACGACAGATACTGCAGGATAGATAAGATCAATCATGATTTTTTTCCTTAATTGAAACGTACGACGTATTAATATTTCTCGAGCTGTAAAACGTTTGAGAAAACGAGACGTTATTGTGAACAGTGAAATAATTTATGCGTGAAAAAAACGATTTTGTTGAAATATTTTAAAATTTAGTTAGATTCGAAAATAATTTCCAACTATCAAAGCACAAACAATTTTCATATTCCGTCAATCAAATTGAGCGCTCTATATAATTATTTTGTAGTAATTCATTAAAATTATGCTCAGATCTGTATCTAGCTAAATTTTTAGAAACGCTACAGCAAAATTGTTCTTTCCGTGTAAAATTATT
>NW_017304428.1:2468092-2476682 GCF_001594115.1 Trachymyrmex septentrionalis | reverse complement strand
CCCCCCCCCCCCCCTGTATGATATAACATAATATAGGTAAAGAAATAAGATGATCAGAAGTAGAACGGAAGCCGCGCATTCTATAGTTCAATAAAGGTAGTCATCGAAGTATTCTTCGTAATAGACCGTTGCGATCGTAAAAGGCGCAAGATCTGTGACGATCGGCGGAGGTTAGCCTTCTTGCGAGCGGTCCGACGTTCTTCTCGCAACATCCTAACGACTTTCCGAGCAACAAGAAGCAGACTGCGCCGAGTAAAATCACGCGTACGCGCTCCGGGAAGCCTCGGCATTGTTTTAGAAGAAAATACGCTGGCGAAGTCACGGTGATTAGACGCCGCGAGGTGTGGAGGATCGGGGATCGATGGATTCCTGGAAAGAGCGAGCGTAGGTGTAAAAATGCCTCGGTGGGCAATCGTCACGGTCGGTTCGCCACATTCTGTCCGGCCGGACATCCCGCGGCGAGAGAGGTGATGGCTCCTCCACGCAAACATGCATAAGCATGCATACGCTCGTGTGATAAACGTATGAAGCGTGGTAGCACCACGCTTGTGGTGGTATTCCGTCGGCATCAGAAGCAGGAGGAACCGTGGATTGCGTCGCTCGCCGTTTCCTCCCGCAGCGTTCGGAACAGCGCGCTCGTCGTGGGAGCGGCGACGAATTCCGCACGCAATTATCCTGACATGCGACATTTGTTAGGGTCCCGTCGCCCCGGTTGGAGTCCCGGTCTCGACGGGGCGACGAAGGATAACAGAGTCTCGGAACGGAGAACGCGGGTTCATTCGAGCGCCTCTTGTCGCGCCCGCGCCGCCGAGTTACGAAGCCACGTTCCTAGAGTTCCTCGAGGTTTTCGTTCGGTCGATACTCTTTACTTTTACGACACGAGAAGCGACGGCGGTGCGATGTCTCACGACATCGGACGGCACGGACGACAACGCGCCCATCCGCGAGATCCGAATTGCCGTCGCGTCCACTTCGAAATGAGAATTGGATGCGGATGTAATCGCGGAACGAAGTTTGCTTTCCAGAAGCAACTCTGATGTAAATCCAATCTACGACGTGTACTGTAAGGATAAGAATTGGCGCAATTGGCGACGGAGTAAAGCCGGTGACCATCGGCTTCGCCGTCGCGAAATGATATACAATATCGCTGATTACGCTCGCGTCGATTGAATTTAATTACGGAAATATACATCGGCGCTTGCGACTCGCGTCGTCGCAAGGAAGAAATACGGCGATAGAAATGCTATAGAAACGAAGGAGATCTAAGTGTGCCGTCGTCGCCACTCGATCGATGAATAATAAAACGGCCGAATGCCGAAGCGGTCGGGATGCCGACGACTTGTCGTGCCCCCCTCCCCCGTTCTCAATGCGACGTTGATAAATAATTATTGGAGTATAGACGTTAGGCATTTACAAGGCAGGTGCGCGTTCGAGAGGAGACGGTATTTCGCGACACCTGGTGCTGATTAACGAACGAAATCGTCGGCGCGAGCGAACGCGCAGCGACTTAAGCGGCCGGCTAAATTGCCGCGTTATTCCTGTAAACCGCGGGGCTATCCCTCCCCCCCTCCCCCCCACGACTGTCCAATTACCGGACGAGGTGGCAAAGTCGTCTCTCGTTCGGGGGGGGGGCGGGGAGGGGATACACGCGTTCCGCGCGCGCTCGCAGCGACTTGGAATCGTGGCTTCTTTTCAGCCGGCGACGGCACCGTTAAGGACGGATAATGAGACGAGTCGGCCGTCTCGCGGCCGAAGAAAGAGAGAAACTCTCCGCGCGCGGACTACAGCGCGTAGCGCGGTAGCGCAATTTCATATACAAAACCCAAGATGAACCCCGATGCGATGACCCCCGGACCCTCCATTAGATTTATACAGTGGCAAAATATTGCACGTGATTCCAAGATACACCGGGATGTTGCACAGGCCGAGGCGAGAAGCACAGTTCCGCGGTCTATTATCTCTTCGCAACCGCAAACGTTTCGTTGTCATTAATATTACTTATATCACATTCATCGCGATGATAAATGCTCGGATAGAAATTATAAGGTACTATATCGATCGAGGAGTCGCGTGCGGATCATCGACACATCGCCGATAATCGATGGACTCGCTGATTTTTTTTCTTAATTATGCGTGCGTCCGGGATGTTATGAGTGTTAAAACGAGTGTATTAATTAAAGCGCTTTCAATGGGAGTGGTGCACGTCGGTTACGTGACACAATATTTACTCCGCCGGTGGTACTTACGTGCTACCAGTATCGCAATGCACGCACGACGACGATGCTAATTATGCGGGAAATGTAAAAAAGGATACCGCGCGCCCGAGGAATATGAAACGAGCGACGAAGAGCAAGAAACGAGGCTATTCGATGATCAAACGTCGGCAGTTCGCATAATTTACCGCGCGAGGCTTCTTACGTTTTCTTATTACGATCGAATTATATACATATTCTTCTAAATTATTATCTTGAATTTATTTTCCAACTCTTTCGATGCTAATACTATCAATATATCTTGTAATTATTAATATAACTGAATTATATAATGTGAGAATTAGTTAATTATTACGATCTCATGTCGGCTAAATGAAAAGAAATTGCGGAAGAAATAAAAATAAAAATAAACGTGTTCTCGCGCATACTAAAATCTACTTTTCTTACGTTAATATCAATCTTTCTAAATTCGAATTTATGCTACAAATTATCTCCATAACGTCATGTTCGATTGTGATTTGAATAAAATTTTGGCATTATCGAGGGAGATCTTCCACTTTTTGAACAATCCGAATTTAGATTCCATGACTTCTTCTTAGCAACGCGTGTCAAACAAAATAGCGTATCAATAACAACAGTTCAGTTATCTCCGGACAGGCCATTGACGAGCAACACGTTCCATCCTCTCTTACCAAAATCATATTCGGCACCTCAATATAACCGATTTTTATCGGTTATTAAATCTTCTTAGTGATTACTTTAACACACTGGCTTAAATGTGCCGTTTCCAAGTGTACACGTTCACCGAGTCCAAGTTATCTTAACGTCATTGAACATTTCGGAAAGTCGTAAAGGAACCGCCGCGACTATCTTCAGAAATCATCCTGCGCCAAATGATAAGCCGATCGCTGAAATTAACGTCGACGACGATCTTCGTGCGACCTTCGACCTGTCCGAGCTCTTCGAATGTGGCCCCTAAAATTCTGACGAGATCCACTCATGAGACAACACGTAACGGCATCTTGGAATATCTTCGAAGGATAGAAGAGGCGAAGAAGGGTGAAATATGACGAAGCCAAAGATGTCGGCCCTGGTGGCCTCTGCTATACGCAATCTGCGGGAAATTCGGGGTTCGACGTCGAAGGAAATCATGAATTATATTAAATCCCAATATACGGGATCGGACTCCAACATACAAAAACAGGTAATTTCGTATATTATTTTTATGATATTTCTATCAATATATTAATTTCTTATTCTCACCACAGAAGTAATTAATATATAACGATAATTGATTTTAATACAATTAATATTTCAATTTTGAATTTTTTATTTTCCGAAATTTTTCAAAAGATATCGTAAAATTTTTCGATTCCGTTGCGTCGTACTATTAAAGTACTGAAAGTTCTAGGTTAACGAACGCAGTAGAAAGCGTATGTTAATCATACAAGAAACGTTCGGTAATCATACGAGAAACGCTTTTTTTCCACAGATATTCGCTGCCTTGAAACGTGGCTTGGACTACGGTATTCTAAAGAGGGACCGTGGTTATTACAGCCTGAATACGGATCCTGACATGATGTACAAAGCGCATACCGTGCCGCCTATGGAGCAAGGCAGACCGAGGCGGGACGGGAGAAGGAGGCAACGACGTAACCGTAACCATAAAAGAAGACCAAGTCGCCGAGGCAGGAGGCGGAGGAGGGGCGTAGCCAGACGCAGGGCCAGGGCAAGGAGGAGAGGAAGGAGAAGCAGAAGCTCAAGTAGAAGAAGAAGAAGAAACAGCTTCCCGATCCGATCGAGGTCCCTCGCAACAGCCAGGTGCAAGTGCGAGACGTCCAGGAAGCGCACGGAAGGCACCGCGAGAAATTCCCCGGTGGAGGACCTCCGAAAGGACATGACTTATTTGTATAAGAAGGGTATCAGCGACCAGACGCCGTCCAGACATCAGAGTCGTAGTCGGGATCGAAGTCAGACGCACAGCCGATCGAGTAGCAGCGACAAGGAGATGATTGACGACCAAAATCGCGATCAATCGTGAACATCTACACACGAAAAGTTACCGCGGATCTTAATCCTTCGCGTATATCGTCCACGTAAAATTGACAATTGAAGCTTTATATAAAATTGAAATTTTTTTTTACTAGGTGCATGAAAAAAAAAACGCGTATTATTATATTATTGTATATTATCTCGTACAATTCAATTTGGAATAGGAAGCAAGTTTTTGCCAACCTTTTAATCGGGACTGCAAAGGATTAACTGTCCGACGCGGTGGTTATCAATCAATGACGCAGGAATAACTCTGGCGAGTTTAGATTTTGTCTTATTTTGGTGATAAATTGCAGTGCTCCGATATGTAGGTCGACAGCGAACAATTTGTTTTGTAGTCTTCGACTTTTCACAAATTTTATATATGTTTCCTTTACACTGACTGATTATATAAACTGTTGAACCATCAACCCGTTGTCTTTTTTGTACTTATTTCTATTAATTCGATTATCTCTCATTCGCTACTATACAATTCTAGAATCGCGAACACCCAGCCAATTATTTCCAAACTTGAATCGAGAGACGGCGACCAGTCAGCTTTCTCTTTTTCGAAAAGCGAAATCACAAAGTTTCGTTGCATCGACGCGATTTTTAGGTGCAACAGATTTTTCACGTGGCTCGAGGATGTTCTGATGAAGATAGCACAAATAAAGCCGACTGCTATAACTCTTGTCGCGACGGGGTCAAGGCAGGTTAGAAAGGATCGAGAAGTGATTAGTAGCATTTACCGGTCTCGAGCGAGGAAGCGAAAGAGACACGGAGCGAGAGAGAAAGGCATCTGCCGATTCCCGGTACCGTTTAGATGTCCTGCGGTCACAATGCCGCCATCTAACTGCTCCCTATTCTCCGACAGGACTCTCCCCCGGAGGTCGTCGACGCGATGCTAATACCGGAATCTATCATGCGATACTAATGCGATTCTAACGGTGACTCTTTCTATCCTAAGATCCTTCTATAGCCGGAGAACCGTTCGCCGTTCTTCCGTTCATAAGCAAAACTCTCTACGGTGGTCCATCCGGAGTATTAATTTTGATATAAAAAGACATATTGAATCTAAAAATATTATCCGAAAATACTAATTGATTCATCTACGTTCCTAACGCGACGTCAACGTCCGACGTCGAATTTACACGCAATGATAATTTCGTACGAAAGCACAAAAAGAATATCTCGGAATAAAGTGTTAGTATTATTAATTAACAGAATAAAGCGTTATACAGTTATAACGTATCTTTTTGAGCCATAAAACTGCGTAAACAACGAGAATACGTTATTTTAGAAGATAATGTCGCGCGAAAAAATTCAAGTAATAATAAATTCATGGCAGTTTTTTTTTTTTTAGTAATCTTCTCATTTTGTCAAGAAATAACGAGATAGCACGGAGAATAGAAGTTACTCGCGGTCGTTGGCAGGCGTAACCATCGTGTCCCGAACAGAATTTCAAGCCGCTCGTCGCTGCGTGGTTCCACCTAAATGACGTGTCGGACGGACAGGAAGAGGTCCGGAGAGAAAACCTCGGCGATACCATCTTCTCTTTGCGCGCGATTGCTCCGCTGAAACTCCGGATGCCGAGGTGTCAGTGAGTTCTCACGTACACCGACCGGCCGAGATAGCGTCACCCCCCGGCATTACGCGGTGATATCATTAAGGTAGATTTATGCTACCACCGGCAGCAATGTCGACTCTCCCGAGCTAGATTAGGAGCTAAGCCCACAGAAGCTACGCGGACATCTCTGACTCGACTCATATCGTGACTCACATCGATGCAAGAAGTGTATCCGAATGTACATGCAACGTAGTGCTCGCCGAGCACTTAATGCTCTATTAGAAAAAAAAAAAAGGATAAAATCGATTACCACGAGTGGTTTTATCCCGGAAGACGGAAATAACTTAACCTTTTCGTAACGAAACAATCCTTCTTGCTCTATATTTTCTAAGATTATTCCTAATTCAAGTATGACGAGAAACTAAGTTTACTTCAGTTTGATATATATGTAAAGTTCATTTCAATATTTATTTCTTTATAATAAATTGAGATAAAGTTCGAAAAGTGATTTCAGCAATTTATTACTAAAATATAATTGAAAAAAAAATGCGTTTCACCGAAATTTTGCCAATTAACATGCAGAAATGCATTTTATATAATTACTATTAGCCAAATTTAGATAAATTAGAATTAAGTTTTGCAGATTTGTAGATGTAGAATCGCAAGATTAAATTTTCGTATTTATAATATGAAATATTATATTATAATTACATGTTTTAATTATTGACTTAGTTAACTTCATAAAGTTTTTGGACAAGGCGGTTATTTACGTAAGAGATTACAGCGTTTTGCGTTTTCTCGCGTCTAATAAGGAAAAATAAGGAAAAAGAAGAGTCTGAGGTAATACAAGAAGAAACTGAGAGGTACGAACGTGCTCAGGATCACTGCTCTAGTTCATGTCAACGCTCGAGGAATTTAATTGCACCGCTATCTCCACAGCTAATATATCCGGACCACACGAGAGAGAGAGAGATTTTAATTCGTGCGATTCGCAGCGTTGATAACTACCGGGTACTCAAATTAGGCTACATCGACGATGGAAACAGCAGGTGGCGATCCTGGCATCCAATTATAGTCCGAAGTGTTATTAACGATCGATCGCAATACAGCTCCCGTACTTAACTAGTGGGCAAGTATATGCCGCATCATCTACCAGCGCTCTCCTAATCGTCTGTCTTATATTGTGCGAGACGGTACTGTGGTACATTAAGCGATGAACGTATACGGATCTAATCACATAATTTCCACCGAGATTTCCACATCGATACTCGTCGTTTCTTATAACTTGAGGATGCTTAACAATTTCTTCAAATTCTCTCTTTAAAAATTATTCTGACGTTAAGATCAATCGATTCTTCATGCTAGAAATATGAAAGGCACTATATCAATTATCTTGTCTTCATTATATCGTAAATAAATTAAGAAATTCTATCTACGTATTTCCAACAACTAAATCTTCATCAGGACTTGTAATTTGTATTAATGCTCGCGTCGTGATTCCAGCACTGTGATTCTTACAGTGTTTAAAAATAATCGCTAAGAAAAATTTCTGATTGAAAACAGAATCATAGGATTCTGATCATATTAGTCAGAATTCTAACTATATCAACTAGAATTCTAATAAAATGAGTGAAGAAGTTCTAATTTTCTATTTAAAAAATTCATAATTGTCCATTTTCAACTAATGGAGCCAAATTCTTTTTCCAGCATAGACATTATCCTCGAGTAAAAGAGAAAAACCGAAAGTAGTAGGTTTATTACGGTTGTAATGAGGAGGACAGTCGGCGGCCGATCAACTGTGAAATGTAAGTGCGAATTATCACTGCTCCTCTCTGACACATAGTGGCAGATTTAGTGCCACCAGAGTGTTCTGCCAGATTTCTTTTCGCCGACATTTTGCCTCGCCCGATCGGCGTTCATTACCGCTCCGGAGTATAGCCGCTTAACTGTTTTGTCCTGACTGATGGATAGCGCATTCGCACATTATTACCGGACACTCGGCCAGTTTTATGAGCCTAGGTTGGCTCTTTTACCCCCGGCCAGCCTGCTCAGACCCAAGCGACGCTAATAGTGTGTTTACCGATAATGATCTCGATGGTACGATATAGTCGCGCGAGGAAAATATCGGGCACGTAAGTTCGACGTAATTTATGAGCGTCTCAAACTCGATCCCGCAAATCCGACCGGAAGTCGTAGGTGTAGTGGGCAACCCGGATTTTCGCTTTTCGATCCAGATCTGAAAAATCTGAGAGCGAGGGAATTGAACAAGACGACGCGACCACGATGGAAAATGGAATAGGTCAGCTCGTTTCAACTCGCGGTACGTCACCTCAGTCGACTAGTCGTCGTTAACGCGAGAGCGAGTTTATCGCTCGCTTTTATGTCGTATAATTATCCATTGTGAAATTCGTTCCTCGTCCATCATGTCGCACCTCTGCTAGAAAAATTCATAACCGGCAAAGCCGCAAGTTTTGAGTTCATTGGTGTCGTGAATATTTCCAATGATTGATATTTCGACTGGAAACGCGGATCTGAATATAATATTATTGCTGCGGGCTAGAAAGCGGTAGTATTACATTTTCATCGAGCCATTTGCGTAGTTTAAAGAATTCTTGTTTTCTTTTGATTGAAATTATTACATTAATTTTAACACCTGCGACACATGGGCAATATATCGCGAAATTTTAGAGTTATGTTTATCAATTATAGATTATAAAACCGTTCGCAATAAATAGAACGTTATAAAGATAGCACATTGATTATATTCTCATTCGAATTT